>NW_015389892.1:96953-117578 GCF_001527695.2 Protobothrops mucrosquamatus
GGGGGGGGGGGGAAGGGGATGAAGGGGTAGAATTATAAAAAAAAATTGGTGTATTTATAAATGTAATGTAAATGTTTGTCTTTAAGAAGAGGAGATGATCGGCTAGTACCCCTAAACTGCATCCAAGGTGGTGGAAAAGAAGGTGATGGGATGTGTAGGATAGTTGGGAAGGAGGAAAGAGGAGAGGTAGTGGTCAAGAGGGGGAGGAAGGAAGAAGGAAGTAGGTAGGAAGGTGGAGGGAGTGTGGATGCGGGGGGGGGGGACCGCCGACTATTTCTGAATACCTAATGAGTAGGTTTTTTATGTGTTTGTTTTTCTAATGAAATGCACCATATTTGTATTATTTGCTCATATGTTTATTTGAAAAAATTAATAAAAACTTAAAAAAAAAAAAAGAGCAGAGAACAAAAGAACAGAAAGCCCTTTTGTTGTTAACACAAAATTGGGCGAGGGATCCTTGGGTGCTCTCTGAGCTTGGCTGCTTTCTTGCAGACATTTCATTATCCAGCTAGGTAACATCATCAGTGCTAGGAAGAAGGGGTTTTGTGCTTTTATATTCTACTACAGGGGTCGGCAACCTTGGCTCTTTTATGACTCGTGGACTTCAACTCCCAGAATTCCTGAGCCAGCATGGCTCAGCTTGGAAACCTCTCCCTTTCCCCTCAGCGTGGCTGGCTCAGGAATTCTGGGAGTTGAAGTCCACGAGTCATAAAAGAGCCAAGGCTGCCCACCCCTGTTCTAGTAGCACTGATGATGTTACCCAGTTGGGTATTGAAATACCTGCAAGAAAACCAACAAGAGAGCATCAAGGACTCCCTCATGTCAACCCTGAGCTACAAATATTCTCCTTTAATGGTACAGAACGTAGTGTAGGGAATAAAAGGAAGCCCAGGATTAACCAGAGGTCTTTTTATTCCATTTCATCAAAGTACAGAAGGTATTTACAATGCTGAAATTTTAAGACGCCACTGAAGGGTTATTCAGCAGCAGCATTTAAGAGCAAAACCCTAAGAAAAGATATTCAAGAACTATTTGATTAACCTAAAGCTAGATTGGGATCTTCAGGAACCCAAAGGTTCTTGTTTCTGAGTACGCTTGCATAGAGTTATGATAGGAATCTAAAATCCTGCTCTTAAAAAAAAAGACCTCCTAAAGCACATTCCTTTTGAACAGGTTTGGAAATATGGATCTGAATTCACGTTTAACATTATTTTAAGCATTCTTATGATGAAGTGAGAGAAGAAAAGTACTTGAAAGAATATGAACTTCTCAGGAGTGGAAGCTAGTCTCATTGCCTCAGACACCGATGAGAATCTGGTCAGGGATTTGGAGAATGGGTCTCTTTCATTATACAATCCTCTCTTACAACAGTTCGTTTAATGACCGTTCAAAATTACAACGGCACTGAAAAATGTGACTTGCGGCCTTTTTTCACAGTTACGACCTTTGCAGCATTCCCCCACGATGATGTGATCAAAATTCAGACATTTGGCAACGGGTTCCGTATCTATGCCCTTTGCTATGTCCCGGGATCACGCGATCCCCTTTTTGGGATCTTCTGACAAGCAAAGTCAACGGGGAAGCTGGAGTCACTTACCAACTTATCAATTGCAGTAATGCACTTAACTGTGGCAAGAAAAGTCATAAAATGGGGCAAAACTCACTTAACCACAGAAAATTTAGGCCTCAATTGTGATCGTAAGCCGAGGACAACCTGGAGTCTGTTAGCACCCTGGCTTCCCACTCTTCCCATCAACTCTTAGGAAAGCCACCAAGAGTTATCTGTTCTGTTGCTAAGTATTGGTGCTAAAGTCCTTCTTTTTTTTTTAAACATATTTTATTGGTTTTTTGTTTCTTAGAACAAAGTGCTTAAGACACACCGTGGAGCTGGGGTAATCAAACATCCAAAAATAAAACCATATATAAATAAATCACTACATTAGATATTCCCTCTCTTATTTCCCTCAAATAAGATAATATATTTAAAACAATCCATTTCTAGATTAAATTTCTATAAATTCTAAACCTGTTTGTAAGTCTTATAAATTTACAGTTACCATAGTCAACTTTAACCTTAAATAAACGCATTATCACTTCAGGTATCCTTTCCAGATGTATTCTAGTTCTGATCTCTTAAATCCTTAATTTTATCACAAGTCTTGTTTATTTCTTTTTCCACTACACACTATGTATCCTGATTAAAATAAAATATTAGTCTACCCTATACATATAAAGTCCATGTGCTAAGGTCCTTCTTAAGAAAGTGTCTTGTCCTAGCAAAATTGGATGAGGATTTCTCTGAGAAATATGGAAAAGCTGCCCACCCATTTTTTATTTTTATTTTATTTTTTGCCCCAAGTATTGATGGAGGATTTAATAAACGTTGGTTAGGTTGGGTACCTAATCTTGTTAATATTTTAATATTTACCATTTTAATTGCAAGTCACACAAAGTCACCTTACAGAGTGAGACAGGCAGCATTTACATTTAACCAATAAACAGTGCTTCCAAAAAGAACAAATTCTTGTGACTTACCCCAGGGGATGTAAACTTATTGACCACAAAGGGTCCCAGATGGAAATTGCACAGGCGCAGGAAGAGGTTACAGGCTGGCCCTGGAAGCAAATATGACAGAACAGGTGTATGAAGAAGGCATACAAGTTACCTGCCAGGACATTAGCATCTTCTGCAGTCACCTTCCTTCAACGCCAACGCCCCCCAAGTCACCCAGAGTTGCTGCATTAAAATTTAATAAATAAACAAATAAATAAACTCGGGAGCAACCAAAATGATCAAAGGCCTGGAGACTAAAAAAATATGAAGAACGGCTGCAAGAATTGAGTATGGCTAGTCTAGAGAAAAGAAGGACTAAGGGTGATATGATAGCAGTATTCCAGTATTTGAGGGGCTGCCACAGAGAAGAGGGGGTCACGTTATTCTCCAAAGCACCAGAGGGCAGGACGAGAAACAATGGTTGGAAACTGACCAAAGAGAGAAGCAACCTGGAATTAAGGAGGAATTTCCTGACACTGAGGACAATTAACCAGTGGAACAGCTTGCCTCCAGAAATCGTGGGCGCTCCATCCCTGGAGGTTTTTAAGAAGAGACTAGACAGTCACTTGTCTGAGATGGTATAGGTTCTCCTGCTTGAGCAGGGGGCTGGACTAGAAGGCCTCCAAGGTCCCTTCCAGCTCTATTCTATTCTATTCTATTCTATTCTATTCCATTCCATTCCATTCTATATTCTATTCTATTCTATTCTATTCTATTCTATTCTATTCTATTCTATTCTATTCTATTCCATTCCATTCCATTCCATTCCATTCCATTCCATTCCATTCCACTCCACTCTACTCTCTTATTCCTATTCCTATTCCTATTCCTATTCCTACTCCTATTCCTATTCCTAATTCTACTCTACTCTACTCTACTCTACTCTACTCTACTCTACTCTACTCTACTCTACTCTACTCTACTCTACTCTACTCTACTCTACTCTATATAAATTTTCCCTTTCCTCATAAGATAGGAGCTACAAGAAAAAGACTCTTCTTGATGGTGGCACCCCAGCTACATGTATGAAAGTTAACTGATCCTAGAATTGTAACTTTAGGAAAAGGCATTTAGGACCATCAACTCCAACAAAATTGTAATTATTTGAAGATGCACTAAAAGCCATGTTCCCATTTGAACCGGGCAGAGTCTATTTTCTGCGGTGTGCTCATGAGGTTATCCTCACGGTCCCCAGTTCAGGAGGCAAAGGCCTTATTTCTACCAGCATTAAAACATTTTCCTCCCTGTTCCAACACTACATGTGGTCGTCGAATTAACAACCATTCATTTAGCGACCGTTCGAAGTTACAACAGCACTGAAAAAAGCGACTTGTGACCGTTTCTTACTTACGACCATTTGCAGCATCCCCACAGTCACGTGGTCAAAATTCTGACGCTTGGCAACTGGCTCATATTTATGACGGTGGCAGGGTCCCCGGGAGGTCACGTGATCCCCTTTTGCAACCTTCTGACAAGCAAAGTCAGTGGGGAAGCCAGATTCACTTAACAACCGTGTCGCTAACTTAACAACTGCAGTGATTCCCTTAACAACTGTGGCAAGAAAAGTCGTAAAACGGGGCAAAACCCGCAACAACCGTCTTGCTTAGCAACAGAAATGTTGGGCTCACTTGTGGTCGTAAGTTGAGGACTAACTGTATCTAAGAACAGCCCACGGATGCGTCGTATCTGCTAAGCCTTGTCAATCGTTACCATGAAGGAAATTCAGGAAAGTGATCGGGATAGAGGCTGGCCAAGGGGACAACGAATTTCATCCCTGCATAATTTTTGATGATGAGTGAACACCAGAACTCAGCTGTGACCAAAAAAAACCCCTAAGCCATCAAAAAATATATTTAGGAAGATCAGCAAACCTATGGTACTCCCAATGGTGTTAATATTATTCGTGCCAATGAGGGCAAGTGCTCAGGATTTATTCAACTTCGGGGCAGCTACAGGTTCTTCAACTTATTCCAGAACTTCCAAATAACTTAAGTATCAGAGCGTGCACAGCCTTATTGCACTGAGATAACCCAGGAGTAAATACAGTAAACAGTGGTCTAGGTTTAAATGGTGGTTTATCTTACACTATCTACAATATCATACACCAGGAACAATATACATACATATGTTAATACAGCAGGTCCCCAACACACAGCAGCTGCAGCAGGAAACGGAAGAGAGAGAACACATCTGCGGAGCCTTTTTATACAAGGCTCTTAAAGAGACACAGACCCTGCTGAGTCATTCCCATCATTACATCATACATCTTACATCAGCTGGTTAGCTTCTAAATCATCTTGACATTAAGACTAAAGAAAGTTCAGTTGCCATTTCTGCTGCTGTCTTCAATTTTTTTTAAAAAAACACGTTTTTATTGAAAGAGCAGCTTCTCAGCACGTATGTTTGTTTAAAACTGATTTGAAGTTACAGTGTTAGAAATTTATCTTCTAAAACAGGTCCTTTTCAGGCCAATTTTAATTTCATCCACAAACTGCCTTGACTGAATAACTCAGTGCTGGTAAAGGGCCTACATAACTAATCATCTACATTTTTATTTTTATTTTCTCCTTCCAGAAATCCTCCCAGATGATGTAAAGAAGGCCAGGGACAAACTACAGGTCAGTCCTCGACGTACAACAGTCAAGCCCAAAATTTCCGTCGGTCCCTCTTTAGTGAAACATTTGTTAAGTGAATTTTGCCCCATTTTACGACCTTGCTTTGCCACAGTTTTTAAGTGGATCACTGCAGTTGTTAAGTTAGCAAAAAGGTTGTTAAGTGAAATCTGGCTTCACTGGTCAGAAGGTCGCAAAAAGGGATCACACAACCCTGGGTCACTGCAACCGTCGTAAGTATGAATCAGCTGCCAAGTTTCCGAAGTTTGATCACATGACTATGGAGATGCTGCAACGGTTGTTAAGTGTGAAAAATGGTCGTAAGTCGCTTTTTTCACCGCCGTTGTAACTTTGAATAGTCACTAAATGAACTATTGTAAGTCGAGGACTACCCATACCCCAATGCAAACTTCCAGTGCCGGCACAAATGTCAACTTTTTGTGGGGGAGGGATCTGTCAAAAAGGGGAGTCCTTACCAATAAGAAGCCCAACCTGGCGGCAGGCCATGACGGCCGCAAAGACCTTGGACCTCTCCTGCGAAGTGGTGGAACGGGTGAGGTAGCCAAAGATGGAAGCACCTGCTCCAGTTCCCACACCTGTAGTGGAGATCCAGAAAAGAGCGTTGGAAAACGAAGGAATGGCAAATGAAGCACATCTTCCCTCACCCACCCAAAGGTGTTTTTTCACGGGGCAACTGGACTTCCTTGTTTTTGCTTTGAAGACGTTTCGCTTCTCATCCAAGAAGCTTCTTCGGCTCTGACCGGAAGGTGAGGGAAATGGAAGGATTTATACTCCTTGCAGACAGCTGGTCATTTGCCTTCTTTTAGAGCAGGGGGTCTTCAAACTCGGCCCTTTTATGACTCGTGGACTTCAATTCCCAGAATTCCTCAGCCAGGCTCGCCTGGCTGAGGAATTCTGGGAGTTGAAGTCCACGAGTCATAAAAGGGCCAAGTTTGAAGACCCCTGTTTTAGAAAGTCATTGAGGTCACCTGGGGGTTTATCCGTGTCCTCAGGGTCACCTGAGTGGTGCAAATGGGTGTGGAGCCTTTGTCACGGTTCCGATAAACGAGACCAGAAGAAATAAGAACTCTGAGGCAATTGCTTGCCTCAAAGAACACTTTTAATGGCCACATAATATCAGCACGAACAAAGGTGAAACCAAGACTGAAAGTTACCCCCCCAAAAAAGTTACAAAGTAAAAGTTGAACTCCCCACCCATTTATGTGTCATACATCACAATCCCCAATTAACACCTTTGGCGGGCTCCCTAATGGTAGCTCCAAGCCCGCCAAACACTTTAGCTGCTTGACCTTGGTTCCCACAAGAAAGTTATTGTTTTGTATTCAGAGTGTTTGAAGGTCTGACAGCCTTCTTGGAACTGCTGAAAGGACCGTGTTGTAGACTGGAGGTAGATGATGTCATAGGGGACTGGAGGCTAAAACATATAAGGAACGGTTGCTGGAATTGGGTATGTCTAGTTTAACGAAGAGAAGGACGAGGGGGGACATGATAGCAGTCTTCCAATATCTCAGGGGCTGCCACAAAGAAGAGGGAGTCAAGCTATTCTCCAAGGCCCCTGAAGGCAGGACGAGAAGCAACGAGTGGAAATTAATCAAGGAGAGAAGCAACTTAGAACTAAGGAGAAATTTCCTGACAGTTAGAACAATTAACCAGTGGAACAACCTGCCTCCAGAAGCTGTGGGTGCTCCAACACTGGAAGTTTTTAAGAAGAGACTGGACAGCCATTTGTCTGAAATGGTATAGGGTTCCTGCCTCAGCAGGAGGTTGGACTCGATGACCTCCAAGGTCCCTTCCAACATTATTATTATTATTATTGTTGTTGTTATTATTATTATTATTATTATTATTATTATTATTATTATTATTATTATTATTATTATTATTATTATTATTATTATTATTATTATTATATCCCTCCCCCTCTGTTGCTGTTCAGTTTTGACCTAGATGGCCTCTTTGACCCCTCTTTCAAACCAGCGGTCAGCTGTTCTCTCATCAACCCACCCAAAGCACGTTAGCCCATTTAGCCGTCTTTGTTTGATGCCTTCAAGATTTGTCCAGCTAATATCTGGCTGGTTGGGCAAGATATTTTCTTTTAAAGCAGTTCTCTTTGTTAAATTTAGAACAAGGGTAAGAAGACCAAGCGTAATACATTTCAAATATTACAAAATCAGCTCAAA
The DNA here is from genome assembly GCF_001527695.2 of Protobothrops mucrosquamatus. Classification (NCBI taxonomy): domain Eukaryota; kingdom Metazoa; phylum Chordata; class Lepidosauria; order Squamata; family Viperidae; genus Protobothrops; species Protobothrops mucrosquamatus. The sequence goes on from NW_015389892.1 coordinate 104,320, forward strand.
AACTACAAATCCAAAATATAATTGAAGTCCTGTACTTGTGCAATACTCTTAACTTGACACTCGGCCATTTTGGGGGGGGGATTTTCACAGTACATGGACCAAATAAGCTAATTTGGTGCCAACAGGTTGAGCTGCAAAAGAAGGTTAGAAAAGCACATTCATGTTTTTGCTGGGCCTTTTGCCTAAAATGTTAAGTTGTGTGGAAAGAGGAGGAAAGAGAAGCAAAGGGCTGATAGACTTGCAGAAACTTAAGCCCCCCCCCAATTAAGGAAAAAGTGAAGAAAATTCTCTTATTTATACCTTAAGTTCAATTAGTTGAGTTGGGTTTGGGTTGAATTAGACCAGGGGATCTTCAAACTTGGCCCTTTTATGACTTGTGGACTTCAACTCCCAGAATTCCTCAGCCAGCGTGCCTGGCTGAGGAATTCTGGGAGTTGAAGTCCACAAGTCATAAAAGGGCCAAGTCTGAAGACCCCTGAATTAGACTCAGAAAAATGGTCCTCTCCGGTCCTTACCTGCTACTAGTCGGCTGCCAAGGAGCATCCATTTGGAGCCACCAACAAAATACATGAAGTTTCCTGAAAACAAAGACAACGTTAAGAAAGACTAGAAGCAAGATGGCTTGGTGGAGATCAGACAGCCATACATCACAGACCAGAACCCAGCTGGAGTGAAGCTGCCCATGATGCCACCAAAGTTGATGGCACCCAATTCTAAATCATTCGTGGTCAGCAAGATGCTAGGTGGGGTTTTGTGCCCAGCAGAACAGCTCCCTCACTAGGATCAGGGGAACAATTGGATTATGGGTAGATGTGTCTCCTAAACCTGGAAGGAGTGACTGATTCACTGTTGGAATAAATTTCCTGAGGGTAAGGTGGAACAATGGATCAGTGGAACAATCTATCTCTGGAGACTATAGGTTCTCCATTTCTGGGGGCTTCCAAAAAGAGATGGACAGTCACCTCTCAAGGATGGTTTTGCTGGTGTTCCTGCAGAAGGATGGGTTAGATGATCCTTGCAACTCTACAGTTCTATGGTCCTGGAATTAAATGCCTGGCCAGAAAGGAAAGAGTCTCTATCTGTACTGTGAAATATACAGTATACGCATGGGTAATTGTTGCCATGGATTACCTTCTCAGACAGGTAATCCATGTCTCTTATGTTATTTTTATGGTGTGCCACACAGTCAGCCACATGTTCAGACTGGATTCAGCATTTTTGCCCACCAATCAAAGACCTGGGATAGGCAGATGGGGATGTTTGATGATATTAAAGGTGCTGTCACAGGATGAAAGCTATTCCAAGTAAAGCTGCCTTTTGCAATTTGCCAGTTTTGTCAATGGTGTTCAAAGTGGTGCTCCAGATGTTTTTGGGATTGCACCCCGGGCACCTACTTACTATTATACTACCTTTGCTTTCTTTTGTCACAGAAATTCCATTTCCACTGTTGCGAAAGAAAACAAAGGTAGTACCAATCGTATAGAGCAGGGGTCTTCAACCTTGGCAACTTTAAAACTTGTGGATTTCAAACTCCCAGAATTCCTCAGCCAGAAACCACTATTGGTTTCTGGAATTCCAAACTCTGTTCAATGATATTTATTAAGGTCAGAATCTGATCCTCACAAGAGCATCCTTTCCTGAATCCTGCTTGTTCTTCACACAGGTATGCATCCGGTCGATGCTGCAGTCTCCTCAACAACACAAGGCATAAAACTTTTCCAGGGCCTAATAACAACGTCTTGCTGTTCCAGTTGTTTACAACTGCTGAGGTTCCCTTTCTTTGGTACTTTAATGATTACCCCTTGCCTCCAATCTTCTGGTACGTATTCCTGGAGCCAACAGTTGCTTAATAAAATAGTGTGTTCTTGCTGTCTCCACCAGCTCTTCGGAGATCTGATCTAAGCCAGCTACTTTTTTTTTTTAATCGACCATGTTGTATCCTCAATTTCAGTAACTGTAATTGGTTCCATATTGTGTAATGTTGGTAAAATCATATGTTGTTAACGGGCTAGGCCAGGGGTAGGCAACCTTGGCTCTTTTATGACTCGTGGACTTCAACTCCCAGAATCCCTGAGCCAGTCACGCTGAGGGGAAAGGGAGAGGTTTCCAAGCTGAGCCATGCTGGCTCAGGAATTCTGGGAGTTGAAGTCCACGAGTCATAAAGCGNATAAAGCGGCCTAGGCCTAGGCCAGAGGTAGGCAACCTTGGCTCTTTTATGACTCGTGGACTTCAACTCCCAGAATTCCTGAGCCAGCCATGCTGAGGGGAAAGGGAGAGGTTTCCAAGCTGAGCCATGCTGGCTCAGGAATTCTGGGAGTTGAAGTCCACGAGTCATAAAAGAGCCAAGGTTGCCTACCCCTGGGCTAGGCTGTTTCAACATGTCGCTAAAGCATTCAGTCCAATGTTTGTCTTGTTCTTCTTTACTAAGCAACGTGTTCCCATGTTGATCTTTAATTGGTACACTGGCATTAGTTCAAGTTCTTGTTAGTTCCCAGGCAAGGAGAAGATAGCATCTGAACATCGTTCTTTGCTGGTGCATCCTGTATTCTCAGCTGCTTTTCCTTCCAACCATCTTGTTTGTCGTCGTGGCAAGTACGTTTAACTCCACGTTCCAAGGTTTCATATAATCTCATTGCTTCTGTCTTCTCTTGATCTAACTGGCATTTTGCTTTGTTTCCGTTCGCCAATTAGCTGCCATGTTCTGTCTTAGATCCACCATTCTTTTTGGATCCCTCTTATTCAGCCGATCGTACTCTCCTCTATTTCAACTATGATTTCTTTAAAGAGTTTCTAACGTGCTTCAGGATCTTCAATATCAACAAAAACATTAAGTTTTTTTTTTTAAAAAAAACTTTACGTCCAAAGCTCAGGTTGTTGTTGTTAGTTGCGAAGTCGTGTCCGACCCATCGCGACCCCATGGACAACGTTCCTCCGGGCCTTCCTGTTCTCTACCATCTTTTGGAGTCCATTTAAGCTCACGCCTCCTGCTTCAGTGACTCCATCCAGCCACCCCATTCTCTGTCGTCCCCTTCTTCTATTGCCCTCCATCTTTCCCAGCATGAGGCTCTTCACCAGTGAGTCCTTCCTTCACATTAGGTGGCCAAAGTACTTGAGTTTCAGCTTCAGGATCTGGCCTTCTAAAGAGTAGTCAGGGTTGATCTCCTCTAGGACTGACCGGTTTGATCGCCTTGCAGTCCAGGGGACTCGCAGGCGTCTTCTCCAGCACCAGAGTTCAAAGGCCTCCATTCTTTGGCGCTCAGCCTTTCTTATGGTCCAACTTTCACAGCCATACATTGCAACTGGGGAAACCATGGCCTTGACTATACGCATTTTAAAGCTCAGGTAGATGTCATAATATGAAAAGATAAAGGTTTCCCCTCTACATTCGTGTCTGACACTCCATTTCTCAGATGAGGGAGCCAGTGTTATCCAAAGACGTTTCCATGGTCACGTGGTCGGGATAACTTATATGCTGAGGCACACCGTACACTGTTGCTTTCCCACCAAAGTGGTACCTATTTATCTACTTGCATTTACCTGCTTTCAGACCGCTAGGTCGCCAGCAGCTGGGGCAAGTGATGTGAGCTGGGGTCTTGAACATGGGCTGTTAGCTTTCCAGCTGACAAAAGCTCAGCATCTTTAACCATTAAGCCGTGGCGCTCTCTCTTAGAAAGAAGTCACCCTATGCATTCTTTGCCTATTGTTTTGATCACGGGTTGACTTTTATAAAGGCGTTTTGATGGCGAACCACTTTCAAAAGTGCTAGGGCAATGGTGGCAAACCTATGGCACGGGTGCCAGAGGCGGCACTCGGAGCCCTCTCTGTGGGCACATGCACCGTCTCCCCAGCCCCGCCTCCTCCCACAGCCCCTTCCCCACCAGCATCCCCCCCCCAGAGAAGAGTCGCCCTTGGGCCTGGCCCACACGAAGCAGCGCAGCCAAGGACATGGTAGCCGGGGACATAATTCCACCCTTGCGCCCCGTCGCGCGCAGATGATGCTGCAGGGCACGGGCAGAGGGCGTGGCCGCCATGGCGCTGCTGGGATGCCTGGGTGATCTGTGGCGGGCCATGGAGGTGGTGGGTGGCCCAGTGGGCAGGGCAGAGCGGGGACGGGGGTAGGGGGGCAGGTTTTGGGCACTCGGTCTCTAAAAGGTTCGCCATCTCTGTGCTAGGGAAATCAAACATAAGTTCAAAGGCAAGAAATGACTTCAGCCAGAGCTGTCCAAACTTGGCCGCTTTCAGACGTGTGGACTTCAACTCCCAGAATTCCCCAGCCATCTGAAAGCGGTCAAGTTTGGACAGCCCTGATCTAAGCAAACAAGAGAATAATGCTAAATCTTTTCCCTTCCTCGTCTCTCAGCCATTCTTAATCTTTAGATCAGAACTGTTCGGATCTATACAGAAATGCAGCTGGCTGAGGAGAAGGCCTGTTACCTTCATCTCTGTTTCTAAGCTACACCCTCGTTTGTCACAGCACTTCCACGGAAAAAAAAAAGTTCTCTGCTTGCATCTACCCCTTGATGCACACATGTCCTGGCAACCCCTTTTCTCTACGGCAGCGTTCCTGAACCTTAGCAATTTTTAAGATGTGTGGACTTCAAGTCCCAGAATTCCTCAGTCAGCCAGGCTTCTGCTTTTTTCTGACACGTCCCAAAGTAACATGAGTTTAAAGAGGCTTGGGATAAAACACAGGTCTACCATCTGAAAATAACAATAAAATAAAAATAGACTAAGGTATAAAAATAATACAGACGGTCTTCAACTTACAACAGTTCATTCAGTGACAGTTCAAAGTTACAATGGCACTGAAAAAAGTGACACAACAACAACAACAACAATAATAATAATAATAAAGTTGGAAGGGACCTTGGAGGTCATCTAGTCCAACCCCCTGCTCAGGCAGGAAACCCTATACCATTTCGGACAAAGGGCTGTCCAGTCTCTTCTTAAAAACTTCCAGTGTTGGAGCATTCACCGCTTCTTATGACGTTTCACACTTATGACCATTGGAGCTTCCCCATGGTCATGTGATTTACATTCGGATGCTTGACAACTGGCTCACCTCTATGACGGTTGCCATGTTGTGGAGTTATGTGATCCCCTTCTGACAAGCAAAGTCAATGGGGAAGCCAGATTCACTTAACAACCGTGTTGCTAATTACACAACTGCAGCGATTCACTTAACAAATCTGGCAAAACTGTCACAAAATGGGGACTTAACCAACGTCTCACTTAGCAACATAAATCTTTTGCTCAATTGTGGTGATAAGTTGAGGACTACCTGTAGTTAAAAATAAATTAAAAAGAAAACAAAAAATAATAATTAAAAAGGAAAAAAAACCAAACAAACTCAGAGAGAAGACTCAATGAACCACAAGGTCTTTTTTCTACCGTCAGTTTTCTATATTTTTATATTTCCACAATGTGGACATTTATTAGGCTCCATCGTACTGGAGGGGGAAAAAAAATATATGGAGCTGCAGGGGCTACAAAAGAGAGAAAACGGCGATTTGGCAAAGCAGAATCCATGCCAACCTTTCTGTCAACGCAAGGATGGGTGAAGAGCAGTGCCGCTCACCTGGGGGCAGAAGATGGCAAACTAACTTGTGAGGGGCAACCTGTGCCAACCGCCCCCCCCAGCAGGGTCCAACTCACCTGCTATCTGAAATAAGTTGGCAAACATGATGCTCCCTTTGGTTCGATGGGTCCGATCGGACCAATATCCAAAGAAGGGGCCCGTGATTAAGCCAGCGAAGCTAAAGGCGGAGAGAGCCAGGCCCAAGTAGTAGGGTTCGGCATTCAGCTTTTGCAGGTAGGCCCAAATGGTGGGCAGGATCACCGCTGAGCATGGAGGAAGAAAAGAGAGGCAAAAAAGAAGAAACGGGTCAAAAGAAGCATGCATCAGAAGACGCCCTTCCTATATAGCCAAAGATAACAGGCGGTCCTCGGCTTACGGCCACAGTTCAGCCCAAAATTTCCACTGCTAAGCAAGACGGTCATTAAGCGAGCTATGACCCGTTTTATGACCTTTCTTGCCACAGCTGTTAAGCGAATCACTGCAGTTATTAAGTTAGCAACACCGTTGGTAAGTGAACCCGGCTTCCCCATTGACTTGTCAGAAAGTTGCAAAAGGTGACCCCAGGATATTGCAACCGTCATAAGTACATGCCAGTTGCCAACCGTCGGAATTTTGATCACGGGACCGTGGGGATGCTGGAAAGGTCGTTAAGGGTAGAAAACAGTCATGGGTCATTAAACAAAGGTCGAGGACTGCCTGTATCATTTTGAATGAGGGCTAACAGCAGATTCCCACCAAGCATACATTTCTACTCTTATGCCCCAACGATTTCCTTTCTCATTTTGAAATCCCTAAGGTGTTGGTTTTGTTTTTTTTCTTTTTTCCTGGCTGGATGACAAGTTCAGCTTTGCTCAACTCAAGTTTCAGACTGCCAAACCTTTGATCCGAGCTATGCAGCTGCTGTGGTTAGCCACGTTTCTCAATTAGCTTAGAACCAAGCCAGGGCTTGGATGACTTCTTTGAAGCTCCGTAGGTGGGTTTATACAAGAGGCTAAGGCCCAAACCCCAAAACAACAAACCCACATTATAGCTTTCTGCCAAAGTGTTAAGCGGGGTCTTATCTTGCTTGTTTTCCCTTTAAAAAAACAACAACAACCTTCATTTCTATTGCCAGTAATGTGGTCGTACGGAAACCACAACTAAGGGGAGGGGAAAGCCGGAAACAAAACTGAGGATTTATACATCGACCTGAGAGGTATTTTTATTTGATATGTGCTTATATTTTCTATTTGGTATATGCTTATATTTAAGTGCAGTACAAGATGTGTTCTCCCCACAAAGACCACCCTGTGGGTGAGGTTGGACTGAGAAACAATTAGTCCTCACAAACATTCGTTTAGTAACCATTCAGAGTTACAGCAGCACTGAAAAAAGTGACTTATGATAGTTTTTCACACTTACGACCATTGCAGTTACAAATTCCTGGTGTGTCCAATTGCATTTGGCTAATACATTTGGCTAATTCTATTCTAAAGCCATTTTCTGGACTGGCACAATACATGAAACCATGAGCTACCTAAATAGATGACAGTTAGAGTCATCCAACTCACCATGGTCAACTTGGTACAGCCAACTCACTATGGCCAACTTGCCACGGTCAACTAGGCACAGCCAACTATGGCCAACTTCTCCTGGTCAACTAGGTGCTGTCAACTCGCCATGGCCAACTCATGGCAGGACATCTCATAGGAAGACAATTCAACAATTCAATTTAAGTATTTAAAATTTATAATTTAAAAATTATTTTAATTTTTGTCATCCACATTTTTATTTTGCCCCTCTTTTTGCATCCTTTCTTTAATGATTCTATTCCAGCATTTCTTCAACATTTGTGTAACTCTTGTCCTGTGGGGAGCTGGCCATGGCAAGATGTCCTGGAACGAGGTAGCCACAGCAAGTTGGCCACACTGAGTTGGCCACACCAATTGGTCCTAGAGCAGGGGTAGGCAACCTCGGCTCTTTTATGACTCGTGGACTTCAACTCCCAGAATTCCTGAGCCAGTGTGGCTCAGCTTGGAAACCTCTCCCTTTCCCCTCAGCATGGCTGGCTCAGGAATTCTGGGAGTTGAAGTCCATGAGTCATAAAAGAGCCAAGGTTGCCTATCCCTGGCTTAGACCTTTCTGAAATGTCCTTCTCACGCCCTCCTCTCCTTCCGACAGCTGAGAAATCTTTTATATATGGACTGTCCAGTCTATGGCTCTTCCTGAGGTCTCCCAAGGTCTTTTGCCCAGGCCATTACACCCAGGAAGCTTTAATGGCTGAGGGGCAACTAGAACATGATTCAACTCTCTCCCAGTCCCACTTCACCACTCCTCCGATTGACCCATTCATGGTCATTTGAATCCAGGCCTGTCAATGCTCAAGATCATATTTCTGAGCCCTCTCTTTTCTGATCTTGCAATTTACTTCTCTCAGGAGCCCAGGAAGCAATGTGGGGTGCATTCCTCCTGCAGAGTGTCCTTGTCCCCCAAATTCTGAACCATTAAAAAAGTGTCAACAAGCTTCATTGGAGTGAGATTCATGTGCTTCCAAGGTCTCTCAATCTTTAGGAATCAGTCTAGCTCAGGGGTAGGCAACCTTGGCTCTTTTATGACTCGTGGACTTCAACTCCCAGAATTCCTGAGCCAGCATGGCTCAGCTTGGAACCTCTCCCTTTCCCCTCAGCATGGCTGGCTCAGGAATTCTGAGAGTTGAAGTCCACAAGTCATGAAGGGGCCATAGTTTCCCCATGCTGGCTCAGGAATTCTGGGAGTTGAAGTCCATGAGTCATAAAAGAGCCAAGGTTGCCTACCCCTGGTCTAGCTGGTACAGCAATTGAAAACCCCACTGAACACCTTCCATGCTTATATGCATATATATTCTTCACACAGCTGGTTTCTAAGTATGAGGTTTTAACAACCTCAGCTCTGGACCTGCAGTTTCCTGGAAGGAAAGCAGTTTGATAACTGGGCTAAGGCATCACAAACCAGTTTTTTTAATAATAGCCTTAACGTGATTGTTTAATTGTACATCTTCCAGGTTTGCACAATTGGCTGCACTGGTGCCCTCTGCAAACAAAAGCTTGACTAAGCACTATTCAGGTTTGGTTCCAAAACCAAGGAAGGATTATGCAAACTTTCAAATTATTGTTATGCAGACACACGACTTCAACAGGGAAAGACTGATCAAAAGGGCATTGATTCCGACTGTTTGTCTTCTAAGCAGTGTGACTTTAATGTTCAATACAGTACAGGTGGCCCTTGACTTAAGACGACCACAATTGAGCCCTAAAAATTTCTGTCGCTAAGTGAAACATTTGTTAAGTGAGCTTGCCCGGTTTTACGACCTTTCTTGCCACAGTTATTAAAGTGAATCACTATAGTTGTTAAATTACTCAAACTGTTGTTAAGTCAATCTGGCTTCTCCCTTGACTTTGCTCGTCGGAAGGTCGCAAAAGGGGAATCGTGTGACCCCGGGACACTGCGACCATCATAAGTATGAGTTAATTGCCAGGCATTTGAGTTTTGATCACATGGGCAGCGGTGGGATTCAAATAGGTGAATAACCGGTTCTCTGTGTGGATGCCGCTTCCGGAAGTCCATTCTGGGCCTGGGCAACAAAAAATTAGCTACCGGTTCTGCCGAAGTGGTGCGAACTGGCTGAATCCCACCACTGATCTCAAGGGGACACTATAGCACCGTGGTGGCGAACCTATGGCACGCGTGCCACAGGTGGCACTCAGAGCCCTCTCTGTGGGCACGTGTGCCGTCACCCCAGTCCTCGGCCTTCAGCTGGGTTTTATAAAACCTTTTCGCTTTAGACCTCCGCTGCCCTGTGCAAAAAAAAAAAAAGGTTCAATCAATCAGTCAATTTCAACTTCTCGTGGGAAAAAAAAGATCTTGCAAAGTTGGAATTGATTGATTGAACTTTTTAGTCCCACCCAGTCTGCCGTTACCACCGCAGCCACGCCCAGCCAATGGGCCACACCCACCCAATAGGCCAGGCCCACCCAGCACCCGATGATACATAAGTGGGTTTTGGGTTGCAGTTTGGGCACTCGGTCTCTAAAAGGTTCACCATCACTGCTATAGCAGTTATAAGTACAAAAACTAGTCATGTCACTTTTTTCAGTGCCGTTGTAACTTTGAATGGTCACTAAATGAACAGTTGTAAGTCGAGGTCTACCTGTAATACAGGGACAGTACATTCCTACAAGACTTACCATTGGGATCAATATCAATAATAAGGATTATGGGATAATTCAGTACAGGAATTAATGGCAAAAGGCAGGTTATTATGCTCACCCCTGAACGCTGCAGCAAACAACAAGTTTCAACTATTATTTTAGCTGTTTATACTTAAGTCAAAATAGAAATAGCTTTTTGCACTGTGAATTTGCTATCAAATATGTTATAGGGTCGACTTCAAAAGACATTGCTCTGTATAGGTACAGAGATCTGGAAATGGTGGGTTGATATTTTAGTGCACTACAATTTTTACAAGAGTTTTCAGCAGGATATAATCTAGCCTTGAAAGAAAACAGAAGACAAGGCTAACCAGTAGCAAAGCGGGTGGAGAGAAGCAACCTAGAACTAAGGAGAAATTTCCTGACAGTGAGAACAATTAACCAGTGGAACAGCTTGCCTCCAGAAAGTGAGGGTGCTCCATCACTGGAGGTCTTTAAGAAGAGATTGGACAACCATTTGTCTGAAATGGTATCAGTTCATTTGCAAAAAATCAATCTGTATGGTTGCTAAATAGTGGATATCAACTTCGTGGCATGTAATCCATCAATCAATAATACGGTGTATTTTAAAATCAAGGCCAGGAAGAGATACTGTTGAAATTCTACTCACAGATAAAAATCATAAAATTGTAGGGGTGGCAGCCAAATGTTTAGCTCTGACTATAAAAACAAAACTAATATATTTGAGTTTTTAAAGCTTTGCTGTATTATCTATTGACTTTTTAAAATCTGCTATGCTGTTTTATCTTATGCTAAAACAGTGGTTCTCAACCTTTTTAATGCCGCGACCCCAACCGGTCGTAAGTCGAGGACTAAACCGGTCGTAAGTCGAGGACTAAACCGGTCGTAAGTCGAGGACTACCCAACCGGTCGTAAGTCGAGGACTTTCCCTGCCCGGGAGCGCCACGCATGCGTGGTTCCGCCCCCTGCGCCGGCCGAGGCGTAGCAAGCGGCAGAGACGGAGCAGGCCGACCACCAGCTGGCCCAGCCCAAGGGAGGTAAGGCACCCACCGGAAAAGGGGGAAAAAATGGACAAAAAAAATGGCGGACAGCCTTGCTTGGCGACCCCCGTGAAATGGTCAATCGACCCCAAATGGGGTCCCGACCCACAGGTTGAGAACCACTGTGCTAAAACTTTTGATTACCTTTGTACTTTGTTATTCCAGTCTTTTCAAACATTCTGTACTGAAACATCTGCTGAAATGTTTTTTTAAAAAACATCTACTGAAATGGGTTTTTTTTAAAAAAAAGGTCAAAGGTGGGTTTGGGGATCAGGTGTCATCACATTTTCAAGTACTAACAGAGAGAGAGAAAGACAAAACCAATTTTCTGTCCACTCTCTCCCCTCCCATTTACAATTTTAGAATCCCAGGTCTTCTCCCCCCCACACACACACTTCAGTTTCTTTTCTCTGAACTAATTAGACTAAGTGACTTTCATAGTTTATTTATTTCTCACTTGTGTCTCTCACCTTCCTTCCATTATGGCATATTTAGCTTTTTCCCTGGCAATCTAAATCCCAGATGATAACAAATCCCAAATTTCTCACCTTCTCATGTACAATAAAGTCCTCTGGTCACCAAACCAGACTGACCCAAGCTACACTTAACCCAGACTGTTTCTATTCCAGTAAGATTTACACCAGGATCAAATTCAGTTTCTTACTGAAGGTTATGGTGGGATGTGCACCGAATTAATTAACTTCTTTCAAATAAGCATCCAGAGATTAAGAAATTGGCTGGAAAAACTTCAAGGTCAGCTGATAAGTGAATGACACTTTAATTTGCTCTATTTAAATCCCATCTTTTCTGAGAGCAAAATCTATCAAACCTACAGAGGGGTTTTCCCTAATTCTGTCCTTACAATAACGATCCTAGTTGGGTGTGCAACTGACTCTTCATGGCCCAAATGTACTGGCTGTCTGAAGAGCAAGCCTCAGAAAGCTAGGCAACAAACTTAATTCAAATTTAAATTTAACAAACTTACTTTAAGAGTCATTGACTGAGATGGACAGTTATAGAAACTGAACAAACAAACAGAGATGAAATCTCTGAAAGTATGGTTTAATGAATAAACCACAACTGGTTGGGTTCACTTAGTTCATTGTCCCATAAATCTTTTTTTTTTATGTCCACCCTTCCAGGTGAACCAGTCAGGAAATGTAACTAGATGATCTAATTCTACTTTATTGTAAGGCTACGTTAACTTAATCTCGCAAATCTGAAGATACAAATCTCCAGTCACCATTTTTAAGCACCTGAACAATTAGGGTGGGTCTTTCCTACATTTCTTCCTCCGACCGTTAAGCCACTGAGGCGAGGACGGAGAAAAGAGGCTAACAAAGGATCCGCCGAAGAGAAAGGGCGTAAGGACCTCCAGTAAAGGTGTAGGATAATGTCAATGACTCGGTCCTACGGGCCGAAAGTGTGATACTAACTAACTGACTAAACGGTTTGTTTAGAATAAAGTAATAAACTGTTTCACTGAGTTAATAACCTGGTCGCTTTACGTCACCTCACAGTATACTTGGATTTCAGTGAGGCATTTGATAAAGTAAACCACAGCCTACTTCTTGGCAAGCTCGAAAAATGTGGGACAGACAGCATCACCACCAGATGGATTTGTAACTGGCCGACAAACCGTACTCAACGAGTAGTCCTCAATGGTACTACATCTACATAGAAGGAAGGAAGCAGTGGGGTACCACAAAATTCCGTCTTAGGCCCACTACTTGTCAATATCAATAATAACAATAACAATAATAATAGTTGGAAGGGACCTTGGAGGTCTTCTAGTCCAGGGGTAGGGAACCTTGGCTCTTTTATGACTCGTGGACTTCAATTCCCAGAATTCCTGAGCCAGCATGGCTCAGCTTGGAAACCTCTCCCTTTCCCCTCAGCATGGCTGGCTCAGGAATTCTGGGAGTTGAAGTCCACGAGTCATAAAAGAGCCAAGGTTGCCTACCCCTGTTCTAGTCCAACCCCCTGCTCAGGCACGAAACCCTATACCATTTCAGACAAATGGTTGTCCAGTCTCTTCTTAAAAACCTCCAGTGTTGGAGCATTCACGGCTTCTGGAGGCAGGTTGTTCCACTAGTTAATTGTTCTAACTGTCAGGAAATTTCTCCTTAGTTCTAGGTCGCTTCTCTCCTTGATTAGAAAAGAAGGACTCGGAGTGACATGATAACAGTGATCCAATATTTGAGGGCTGCCACAAAGAGGGAATCAACCTATTTTCCAAAGCACCAGAGGGCAAGATTTATTTATTTATTTATTTATTATTTCAATTTATATCCCGCCCTTCTCCCGAAGGACTCAGGGCGGCTCACAACATTATTAAAACAAAGAAAGACCCACACACCCCACCGAATAAAACCAAATTAAAACCAAAATTTTTATGTTGTGATAATTAAAATTTCTAAAAAACCCAGTTTAAAAATCCTCCCTAGGCCAGGC
>NW_015389892.1:117713-141559 GCF_001527695.2 Protobothrops mucrosquamatus
GAAGCAATGGATGGAAACTAATCAAGGAGAGAAGCAACCAAGAACTAAGGAGAAATTTCCTAACTGTGAGAACAATTAACCAGTGGAACAGCTTGCCTCCAGAAGATGCTCCATACTGGAGGCTTTTAAGAGGAGACTGGACAGCCACTTATCTGAATGATATAAGTCTCCTGTTTGAGCAGGGGGTTGGACTAGAAGACCTCCAATGGCCCTTCCAACTCTGTTATTCTGTTATTTTATCTGATATATGCCATCAAGCAACTATCATCTCTTAGCGACCACACAAGATTATCTCCATGACAACATGGCCTTACCCTAGTCCTTTGGGTGTTCTAATGGTGCACTGATTGTGACAAATCAATTAACTTTGCTGTCAATTATCCTCTTCTCTTTCTTTCAGGTCGATACCATATACTAAGCCAAAACTAAGAAATCCACATAATAACTGAGCATCATACTGGATAAATCCAACCAGATATGGCCAGAATCAGGATCTGGCTGAGCCAATAAGCGAAAATGAGCCTTGTAAACCAGTTCCAGCAGTCCCATCTAGATGTGTGAGGCATGATTGGAACCGTAATCCGAGACATCTAGAAGGCCTCAAATTAAGAAAGCCTGAGATACACCCAATCTATTCCCACTTCATCATTATTGCAAAATTTGAGGAACCAGACAGACTATTAAAGTTTTGGTGGGGTTAGTACTTCTAACTATTGTGGTTTCCTGCAACAGTTGTTTGAATCTCCTTTGCTAACATCATTTTTCTACTGCATCCCAGTGATGTTTGCCTTCAGCTAGTCCACAGCCCAGGTGTGGGACGGAGTTAAGTTATAGCCCCCAGCATTAGAGCAGCATTTTCCTCCTTATTCCAACTCTGCCCAAACCTAGCCTCAAAAATGCATAAAATTAAGTTGTATACACCTTGTTGTCTACAACGGAAAGCAGCTGTCTTTTCACACTGCGGAACAGAGGTAGCAAAAGCAGGATAGATCATCAAGCACGATAGCGTCCTTCACGCAGGCTATAATTTTATGTCAACATAAAGGTGGAGTGAGAACTTTCATGTTGTGGCTGTGATGTGGGCAAATTTGGGCGCCTCTCCCCAAGGGTTGTGCAGGTAACACGTGCTACATGAGCTGCATGGGGTGTCACTTTGCTTCAAGGTGTTTAAAGTCCTTCATGGCATGGGAACCAGGTTACCTACGGAAGTGTCTCATCCCAATCATAATATCTCTTCCTATCCGATCAGACATTGCTATGTTGTGGATCCTATCAGTTAAAAAAAAAATTCACCTGAATTCCTGGTGGGATGCAGGGAAGATGGCCTTCACTGCCACTGAAAAAACATCTTAGCCCCAGAGGTGAGGAAGTCACCCACTCTCCTGGCCTTTTCAAAGAGGATTTTGGCTCTGCCAATTGGCCTGGGGGTCAAAGAGTGATATGCAACCTTACAAGGTTGTTGGTGAGATGAGGGGGCTCCCACTGCCTTTTTTAATCTGTACTGCAGGTATATCCTCGACTTACAGGCATTTGTTTAACTTTAGTGACTGTTCAAAGTTACAACGGTACTAAAAAAAAGTGACTTATGACCGTTTTCCACATTAACAACCATTGTAGCATCCCTGTGGTCACGTGATCAAAATTCAGAGCCTTAGCAACTGGCATGTACTCAAGACAGTTGCTGTTTCCTGGAGTCATGTGATCAACTTTTCTGATCTTCTGACAAGCAAAGCCAATGGGGAAGCCAGGTTCGCTTAACAACTGTTTCACTGACTTAACAACTGCAGTGATTCTCTTTACAACTGTGGCAAGCAAGGTCGAGAAATGGGCCCAAATTCACTTAACAACTATCTTGCTTAGCAACAGAAATGTTGGGCTCAATTGTGATCATAAGTCCAGGACTACCTGTATTCTGATTTTAGGTCTGTTCTTAACTCCGTTTTAACTTTTTTTGGGGGGGGGGGGTTTGGTGCTTTTAAACCACTTTTTCATGTTTTTTATTTTAAGCCTCCTGGAGTCAGTCAGATGAGATGAGCAGTAGAGAAATGTGATTAAAATAAAATAAATAAAATAAAATAAAATAAAAAATATATAAAATATAAAATATAAAATAAATATAAAATATAAAATAAAAATAAAATATAAAATATAAAATATAAAATAAATAAAAAATAAAATAAAATAAAATATAAAATAATAAAATAAATAAATTAAATATAAAATAATAAAATAAATAAGATAAAATAAAATATAATAAAATAAAATATAAAATAAATAAAATTAAAATGAAATAAAATTAAATATAACATAATAAAATAAAATATAAAATAAAATAAAATAAAATATAAAATAAAATAATATAAAATAAAATAAAATATAAAATAAAATAATAAAATAAAATAAATAAAATAAAATAAAATAAAATAAAATAAAATAAAATAATAAAATAAAATAAAATAAAATAAAATAAATAAAAAAATAAAATAAAATAATAAAATCTTTGGAGTAGGGACAGGCCCTCAAGACAAAAAAAAATGAGGGATGCCTCAGCACTTCAGAAACTTGGAAAGGAAACCATAGTAACAGATTCTGAAGCTTGCGAACCAACAGAAAGGACGACGTTTCTGCCTGTAATCTGAAAACACACCTTGGAAAGGCAAATAGAAGCTTGTTTCTTTTTAATCTACAAAGCCTGCCACCTCCTGATTTTGCAACCCGACTGAGTCTGCCAATGGGCCATTTGGATCCCTGTTGTGGGCGAAGTTAAAGAAAGGGCCTGGGAGATTTTCCCAACTTTTGTTTTCTTTCCTCAACTTCGTTCTCCTCCCTCCTTTTGCTTTCCATCAAATAGCACAATGTGGGGACGAATTGGCAGGAAATGGAAAGGCGAGTTTAAGGATCTTGCAGACTGCAAGCACAAGGCAATGAGGCAGAGAGACCAACCTTTTCCTTAATTTACAACTGTAATTGGCCCCAGAATTTCATAAGTCATGGCAGTCATTAAGCGGGTTACCATGTGACTGTGTCCAATTTTACGACCTAACTTAACAACTGTAGTGATTCACTTAACAAATGTGGCAAGAAAAGTCATAAAATGGGAAAAAACTCACTTAACAAAAGCTTCACTAAATGACAGAAATTTTGGGTTCAATTAAGGTCGTATACTCCTTCCTGCTCCTCTTTTTCTATCTATCTATTATCTGTCTATCTGTCTGTCTGTCTCTGCCTGCCTGCCTGCCTGCTATCTCTATCTTCCTTCTATCTATCTATCTATCTATCTATCTATCTATCTATCTATCTATCTATCTATCTATCTATCTATCTATCTATCTATCTATCTATCTATCATTTGTCTATCTATCATCCATTTATCTATCTATCATCCATCTATCTATCATCCGTCTATCTATCTATCTATCTACTATATCTATCTATCTACTATATCTATCTATCTATCTATCTATCTATCTATCTATCATCCATCTATCTATCTATCTGTCTATCTGTCTGTCCGTCCGTCCGTCCGTCCGTCCGTCCGTCCGTCCGTCCGTCCGTCCGTCCGTCTATCTATCTATCTATCTGTCTATCTATCTATCTATCTATCTATCTATCTATCTATCTATCTATCTATCTATCTATCTATCTATCTATCTATCTATCTATCATCTCTATGTTTATATCTATATAGAGGTAGTCCTCAATTTATAACAGTTCGTTTAGTTACTGTTTGAAGTTACAACAGCACTGAAAAAAGTGATTTATGACCATTTCCCACACTTATGACCCATGGTTACGTGATCCAAATTCAGACACTGGGCAGCTAGCTGATATTTATGATGGTTGCAGTGTCCCGGGGTCATGTGATCACTTTTCGTTAAGCCAAGTCAATGGGGAAGCCAAACTCACCTAGCTGGTTTTCAGCCCTAAGGCGAGACTAGAACTCACAGTCTCCTGGTTTCTAGGCCAGCACCTTAACCATTACACCAAACTGACTCTCCCCTAAGTGAACGCTGCAGTTGTTAAACAAACCATTTTAACTAATGGGCTTTTGTTTGTTTGTTTGTTTGTTTGCTGGAAATCAGACATAGATGCTAGTTCCAGCTAAAAATGCCAAAAAGTGGAGTATGTGATTGCAAGATGCTTGCAATGGCCATAATGTGGGCTGGTTGCCCAGCACCCAAAATGCATTCATGGTGATCGCACAAGGGGAGGGTGGCCGTCGGATCTTCAAAACCGGGTCGTAAAAAGCTCTGGGAGGACTCTGATAACTTCAAAAGATGCTAAGAGGCTTTATTCATTCATTCCATTCATTCATTCATTTGTATCCCATCTTTATTTACAAATAAAGTGGTGAACATATCCAACACACCTTCCTCCTCCTATATGTCCCACAACAACCCTGTGAGGTGGGTAGGGCTAAGAGAGAGAGGGGGACTGGCTCAAAGTCACCCAGCTGGCTTTCATGGCTAAGGCAAGACTTGAACTCACAGCCTCCTGTTTTCTAGCCTGGTATCTTAACCACTACTAGACCAAATGGGCTTTCACTGAAAAAGAGGAAGATCGTAAGTCATAAGTCGAGGACTACCTGGACTTGTGATCTGTCAGTCACTCTTTCAGCCCTTCTGAAAGATCTTGAACACAATTCTCCTGAAAGACGAGTGTGGAGAACCAAGCATGTGATCTTAGAGAAGGTATCAGAAGCTCTTTGGACAATAACATGTACAGAAGAATCATGTCTTAAGTCCAGAGAGGTTGTTGTTGTTGTTAGTTGCGAAGTCGTGTCCGACCCATCGCGACCCCATGGACAACGTTCCTCCAGGCCTTCCTGTCCTCTACCATCTCCTGGAGTCCATTTAAGCTCACGCCTACTGCTTCAGTGACTCCATCCAGCCACCTCGTTCTCTGTCGTCCCCTTCTTCTGTTGCCCTCCATCTTTCCCAGCATTAGGCTCTTCTCCAGTGAGTCCTTCCTTCTCATTAGGTGGCCAAAGTACTTGAGTTTCAACTTCAGGATCTGGCCTTCTAAAGAGCAGTCAGGGTTGATCTCCTCTAGGACTGACCGGTTTGATCGCCTTGCAGTCCAGGGGACTCGCAGGAGTCTTCTCCAGCACCAGAGTTCAAAGGCCTCCATTCTATGCGCTCAGCCTTTCTTATGGTCCAGCTTTCACATCCATACATTGCAACTGGGAAAACCATGGCCTCGACTATACGCACTTTTCTTGGCTGGGTGATGTCTCTGCTTTTTAGTATGCTGTCTAGAGTTGCCATAGCTTTCCTTCCCAGGAGCAAGTGTCTTTTAATTTCTTGGCTGCAGTCCCCATCTGTGGTGATCTTGGAGCCCAGGAAGATAAAATCTGTCACTACCTCCATTTCTTCCCCATCTATTTGCCAGGAAGTGAGAGGGCCGGATGCCATGATCTTGGTTTTCAGAGAGATAGGAAAGTATTAAAAAAGTGATTCAGACTGGCTCCCTCTTGATTCCTTGGGTATAGAGTAAGAGGGAGGCAAAGGAAAAACACAAGCAGACTTGCACAATTTTGCTGCTATCCGTATCTCAGGGGTGGGGAACTCTGGCCCTTTTAGGACTTGTGGACTACAATTCCTATAGCCATGCTGGCTCAGGAATTCTGGGAGTTGAGGTCCATAAGTCATAAAAGGACCATCCTTCCCCACCTCTGCCCTATCTCAATAAAACAGAGCTCTAGTCTTCCTGCAGAGTCAGTTTCCTCCTCAGTCAACTCATATAGCTGACAAATGCTGAATGTGGGTTTATAAATAGCCTGGCTGACAAGCAATAGACATAAAGGGGCATACGGCAAACCATAACAATTACAAGCAAGGTGTGCCTTGCATTAGGTCCCAAAGGCAGGGGAATTCTGGGAGTTGAAGTCCACACATCTTAATGTTGCCAAGACTGAGAACCCTTGCTTTAAGGCAGGGGTCCCCAACCCCCGATCCGCAGACCGGTACCGGGCCGCGGCATGCCAGCAACCGGTCCGCACAAACAAGCAAAGCCCCATCTGTGGGATGCAGGCAGCACACAAAACCACACACCCTCCGGTCCGCGGAAAAAGTTCTCTCTACGGAACCGGTCTCTGGTGCCCAAAAAGTTGGGGGACCTCTGCTTTAAGGCATGGGAAGCAATTCCCATAAGTAACAAAGGAATTCAAAGTTTTCACCTCATGGCCAACAGCAGTCAGAAGTAGTCAGTCGACAGCCATAAAAGGGGTGCAACTATGACAGGCCTGCACATCCTAGCTCAGGGGTAGGCCACCTTGGCTCTTTTATGACTCATGGACTTCAGCTCCCAGAATTCCTGAGCCAGCCATGCTGAGGGGAAAGGGAGAGGTTTCCAAGCTGAGCCAGGCTGGCTCAGGAATTCTGGGAGTTGAAGTCCACGAGTCATAAAAGAGCCAAGGTTGCCTACCCCTGTCCTAGCTGGAGTCATCATGGTGGCGCTTAATATCACCAAAGATTGAACTCAGGAGGCAAAAAGGTGCAATCCTCACTAAAAAGAATTGTGGCTACGCAAAATCCGTTGCTGGCAGAACCATAGAAAGCCTGTTAACTCTATTCTTAACCACACGATCCATGAAAANAGCATTAGGCTCTTCTCCAGTGAGTCCTTCCTTCTCATTAGGTGGCCAAAGTACTTGAGTTTCAACTTCAGGATCTGGCCTTCTAAAGAGCAGTCAGGGTTGATCTCCTCTAGGACTGACCGGTTTGATCGCCTTGCAGTCCAGGGGACTCGCAGGAGTCTTCTCCAGCACCAGAGTTCAAAGGCCTCCATTCTTTGGCACTCAGCCTTTCTTATGGTCCAACTTTCACATCCATACATTGCAACTGGGAAAACCATGGCCTCGACTATACGCACTTTTCTTGGCTGGGTGATGTCTCTGCTTTTTAGTATGCTGTCTAGATTTGCCATAGCTTTCCTCCCCAGGAGCAAGTGTCTTTTAATTTCTTGGCTGCAGTCCCCCATCTGTGGTGATCTTGGAGCCCAGGAAGATAAAATCTGTCACTACCTCCATTTCTTCCCCATCTATTTGCCAGGAAGTGAGAGGGCCGGATGCCATGATCTTGGTTTTCAGAGAGATAGGAAAGTATTAAAAAAGTGGTTCAGACTGGCTCCCTCTTGATTCCTTGGGTATAGAGTAAGAGGGAGGCAAAGGAAAAACACAAGCAGACTTGCACAATTTTGCTGCTATCCGTATCTCAGGGGTGGGGAACTCTGGCCCTTTTAGGACTTGTGGACTACAATTCCTATAGCCATGCTGGCTCAGGAATTCTGGGAGTTGAAGTCCATAAGTCATAAAAGGACCATCCTTCCCCACCTCTGCCCTATCTCAATAAAACAGAGCTCTAGTCTTCCTGCAGAGTCAGTTTCCTCCTCAGTCAACTCATATAGCTGACAAATGCTGAATGTGGGTTTATAAATAGCCTGGCTGACAAGCAATAGACATAAAGGGGCATACGGCAAACCATAACAATTACAAGCAAGGTGTGCCTTGCATTAGGTCCCAAAGGCAGGGGAATTCTGGGAGTTGAAGTCCACACATCTTAATGTTGCCAAGATTGAGAACCCTTGCTTTAAGGCAGGGGTCCCCAACCCCCGATCCGCAGACCGGTACCGGGCCGCGGCATGCCAGCAACCGGTCCGCACAAACAAGCAAAGCCCCATCTGTGGGATGCAGGCAGCACACAAAACCACACACCCTCCGGTCCGCGGAAAAAGTTCTCTCTACGGAACCGGTCTCTGGTGCCCAAAAAGTTGGGGGACCTCTGCTTTAAGGCATGGGAAGCAATTCCCATAAGTAACGAAGGAATTCAAAGTTTTCACCTCATGGCCAACAGCAGTCAGAAGTAGTCAGTCGACAGCCATAAAAGGGGTGCAACTATGACAGGCCTGCACATCCTAGCTCAGGGGTAGGCAACCTTGGCTCTTTTATGACTCATGGACTTCAGCTCCCAGAATTCCTGAGCCAGCCATGCTGAGGGGAAAGGGAGAGGTTTCCAACCTGAGCCATACTGGCTCAGGAATTCTGGGAGTTGAAGTCCATGAGTCATAAAAGAGCCAAGGTTGCCTACCCCTGTCCTAGCTGGAGTCATCATGGTGGCGCTTAATATCACCAAAGATTGAACTCAGGAGGCAAAAAGGTGCAATCCTCACTAAAAAGAATTGTGGCTACGCAAAATCCGTTGCTGGCAGAACCATAGAAAGCCTGTTAACTCTATTCTTAACCACACGATCCATGAAAAATCCTTGATTAAGTAGAGAAGAGAATAAGCACTGTATTCAAACTAGAATTGCTAGAGAGGATTTTAAGCTAATGTGGGTGCGGACTAACAATGTTAGGAAGAATAGAACAGAATATCAGAGACTCAGGACTGAATTGGGGAATCCATGCTATTGTGCAAGTTTGGTCCTTTGCTTGCAAACTTTTAATTATCCAACTAGATAACATAATAAAAACACCCAGGAAGCCACGTGTGACAAGAAAACATGAAATTCCAGCATAATAATTAATTCCTAGGAGAAAGAGAGAGCCAGTTTGGTCTAGTGATTAATGCATTAGGCTAGAAACCAAGAACTGTGAGTTCTAATCCTGCCTGAGGCAGGAAAGCTGGCTGGTTGACTTTGGGCTAGATAGTCCCTCTCTCTCAGCCCAACTCACCTCATAAGATTGTTGTGGAGAAATGTGGAGGAGGGAGGAGCATTAGGTATGTTTGACACCCTAGTTATTTATAAACAAAATAAAGGCGGGATCAAAATATAAACATAATACAGGTGGGATCAAAATAAATAAAACTATCCAGACCTGTTAGGAAAAGCAGTGGAAAAACCTTGCTCATTCAGTTACAGATCCAGATCTTTTGGCAATCCAGAACATGGATTAAATTAAACGTTGCGTGCAGCCACAAACCTACAGTGTTAACCAAGAAAGTTGGTCCTCTAATCCAGTGTTGCTCAACCTTGTCAACTTTAAGACGTGTGGATTTCAACTCCCAGAATCCCCCAGCCAGCAAAGCTGGGGGTTGGAAGTCCACACATCTTAACGCTGCCAAGTTTGAGCAGCGTTGCTCCAAGCCTTTGGTGAAGCTGAGTGTCCTTCCGTGCAGCATCCTTCCAAAAATCTGGGGATACCCAGCGGCAAAGTTACCCCACTAAAAAGAGGTAAGGAGCCCTAACTCTAACCTAATTCATATTTTATATTTCAGTTCCATCCCACTTTCTCCTGCCCGGAGTAATGCACAGGAACCTGGCACAAAGAAGACCAGGACAAGAAACAATGGATGGAAACTTATGAAGGAGAGAAGCAACCTGCAATTAAGGAGAAATTTCCTAACAGTGGGGACAATTAACCAGTGGAACTGCTTGCCTTCAGAAGTTGTGGATGTCCATCACTGGAGGCTTTTAATCAATCAGATTAGAGCTGGAAGGGGTCTTGGACCCCGCTCAAGCAGGAGACCCTATACCAGGGTAGGCAACCTTGGCTCTTTTATGACTCGTGGACTTCAACTCCCAGAATTCCTGAGCCAGCACAGCCACAAGGTTGCCTACCCCTGCCCTATAGCATTTCAGGCATGTGGCTATCTAGTCTCTTCTTAAAAACCTCCAGTGATGGAGCACCCACAACTTCTGGAGGCAGGTCGTTCCACTGATTAATTGTTCCGTCAGGAAATTTCTCTTTAGTTCCAGGTTGCTTCTCTCTTTGGTCAGTTTCCAACCATTGTTTCTTGTCCGGCCCTCTGGTGCTCTGGATAATAATTTAACCCCCTCTTCTTGGTGGCAGCCCCTCAAATATTGGATCACTGCTATCCTGTCACCCTTACAAACCTCCAGTGGTGAAGCACCCACCAACTTCTGATGGCAAGCTGTTCCACTGGTTAATTCCTCTCACTGTTAGGAAGTTTCTCCTTCATGCCAGGTTGCTTCTCTCCTTGATTAGTTTAAGATAACCTTTATTGTCATTTTTTTTTTTACTGTGGGCACAACGGCACACATCAAAAGTGAAATTTAGCTGCCCACTCTCGAAGTGAAGCACACCTAAAACATACTATATACGACATGTGTAAGAAAAGATTGGACTGCCCCTTGTCTGAAATGGTAAGGGATCTCCTGCTTGAGCAGGGGGTTGGACTAGAAGACCTCCAAGGTCCCCTCCAGCCCTGTTCCGAGTTCAAAAAGATGCCCTCCAGGTCGCAGACAGCGAGGCTAAACCCTAGGTAAATCTGCCCCGAGGACCCCGCCTCCTGCTACCCTCGCCCCCTAAGCCTGCTCCCCAGTGATCCACTCACCGCCCCCCCCCCGGAACTAAACCTACCGTACTCGATCCCTCCGGAGAGGAAAAGCAGCCCGATGGTGAAGCCGGTCCGTTTCTTCTTCCGTTGGGGATCCATCCATGCGCTCCCGGCGCTGCCCGAGTAACAGATGCGGAGCGAGGGGCTCGGGGAGGAACTGCTGCCGGGCCGGCCTCGACCGGGCGCTTATAGGGCGGCGGACCCGGGCATCCCCGCCCGGCCCCCTCGCGCCTCCTCCGGCTCGTTACGCGGCGCACCTGGCACGGGCGCGCTCGGTTTGCCGGCACCTCCCTCCCTCCCTCCCTCCGACCCGGCGGCCTTGGGGCGACCTGGAGCGGGGAAGCCGCGGCGGTCTGGCCGGGTTGCCGGCAACTGCCTCACCCCCCCGCGGAGAGCCCTTTGGACCGGCCCGCAAGGCCCGCGAGCCGGGAGTGAATGGAAGGTACTAAGCTGAAAGGGGGGGGGGGCGGGGAGAGAGAAAACGACCCTCACCAGGGTTGTTGCTTCCCGAACAGCCAAGAGCGAAAACAACCGAAAGAAGGCGCCAGCAGCTGGGTTCCGAATATGTTACTACTTGCAACAGCTGTTCCATACAGGGTGTAGTTTACTATATATAAAATACGTGTGTGTGTGTGTTTTCATGTGTGTGCATGTATATAGATTTATATATACACACATATACATACAGTATATATATATATACATTTACATATTATATGTATATGTGTGTGTGTATGCATATATCTACATATATATATATATATATATATATATATATATATATATATATATATATATATATATATATATATATATATATATATATATATATATATATATATATATATATATATACACACATATATACATAATATATATATATACACACACACACACACACATATATATATATATACACACATTTTGTTTTTGTAGATTTTCACGGGGACAGGTATGCAGGTCTTGGCGTATTCGGGTCTTTTCCCGTGTAAGATTGAGATTATCTTGGTGACGTTTCGACGTCACCAAGATACTCTCAATCTTACACGGGAAAAGACCCAAATATGCCAAGACCTGCATACACATTTTATATATATATATATTTAGAATAATTGCATAGATAGATGATAGATAGATGATAGATAGATAGATAGATAGATAGATAGATAGATAGATAGATAGATAGATAGATAGATAGATAGATAGATAGACAGATAGACAGACAGACAGACAGACAGACAGACAGACAGACAGACAGACAGACAGACAGACAGACAGAATGTGCAATTATTCTCAAAATTTGAGTCCCAGGTATATTCCTAAAACACTGATCTCCGGAACAAAAATGTTTTATTAAAATACTAAGCTTTCGTTAGCAACTTTGACAACGTTAGCAGTTGCTAACGAAAGCTTAGTATTTTAATAAAACTTTTTTGTCCCGGAGATCAGTGTTTTAGTTAGTATACCTTGCCCTGCAGGGGAGAACAGTATTCTTGCAAGACCCTAATAGGTTAGCCCTCAACTTACAACAGTTTATTTGGTGACCATTTAGTGACCATTCAAAGTTACAACAGCACTAAAAATTGACTTACGTGTATTTTGTACACTTAACGACCACTGCAGCATGTCCATGGTCACGTGATCCAAATTCAGACACTCTGCAACTGACTCATATTTATGACGGCCGCAGTGTCCCGGGGTCACGTGATCCTCTTTTGCAACCTTCTGACAAGCAAAGTCAAAGGGAAGCCAGACTCAGACTTAGCAACAGTTATTAACAACTGCAGTGATTCATTTAACAACAGTGGCACAAAAAAAGTGACTGTAGGCAGCGTGCAATAGTTAATGGATTATGGATATATTTGTGTGTCTTGTGTGTGTATAATGTATATGGATAATATTTGTGCATGTGTATATATGGGTACTTGTATATGTGCACACTATGTAAAAACATACCAAAAAGGAATGTAGATCTATAGATACAGTACATAGACCTAGTGTTTTTCAACCTTAGCAACTTTTTAAGATATGTGGACTCTAACTCCCAGAATTCCCCAACTATCATTCTGGGTGGGGAATTCTAAGAATTAAGTCCACATATCTTAAAGTTGCTGAGATTGAGAAACACTGGTCTAGATCAGGGGTAGGCAACCTCGGCTCTTTTATGACTCGTGGACTTCAACTCCCAGAATTCCTGAGCCAGCATGGCTCAGCTTGGAAACCTCTCCCTTTCACCTCAGCATGGCTGGCTCAGGAATTCTGGGAGTTGAAGTCCATGAGTCATAAAAGAGCCAAGGTTGCCTACCCCTGGTCTAGATGCTATAGATACAGTCCCTGTCTCTCAGCCCAACTCACCTCACATTGTTGTGGAGAAAACACAAATCTCTACTTTCAACACGGATCAGGACTATACATGAAAGAAACCAGAATGAAAATATCATAACATAAATATAAATAATGCATATATAACATAACAAAAGGGCGATTCAGCAACCAAAGAAAAGCATTCAAGATGGGCTCATAAAAGTCCTCAGTCAATGCCAGAGGGGGAAAAAATACTTTGAAAAAGGTAGGCTTATTGCATTTATTATGGAATAAATCCGTCTTGGCTTGGCATCACACTACACATTAAATTGTAAACCATATAAAAACTCCACATTGGGACATCGTGATGTGCAAATCTACCTCTCCTGTTTTTGTCCTTTTGTAATTGATGGCTTTCAGAGGGGTGTGGACCTTTGTCAATGTGGGTAGTAATACAGAACGGTTAATTAAATTATGCCCACCCACAACACTCTAGTCCCAATGTAAAAATTCAATAGGGAGAAATATTTGGGTATCATCCCATGTGCATTGTTTTCTTGAAGAATTTCTGCCTGTGCAGAAGCCCAAGGCAGGAAACCAATGAATAGCTCTACTGTTAAATACACGGAGACTTTCAATTTTAGCCTTTCTCTTAAAAAAACTAACTACAGTACACTGTCAAAATAGAGGGGGGTGGAGAACCATATTAAAGCTTTATTGGTGTAAACATTTGAAGAGGGGAGAGAACTTTACTTGTCAGATTTCAATTGCTAAGTCAGGGCTAAATACTCTCTTAGGCACGGGTCCTCAAACTTGGCCACTTTAAGACTTGTGGACTTCAACTCCCAGAATTCCCCAGCCAGCCAGGCTGGCTGGGGAATTCTGGGAGTTGAAATCCACAAGACTTAAAGTGGCCAAGTTTGAGGACCCCTGCTCTTAGGGTTCATCTGGAGCTGCTCAAGGCTACAAACTGGAGGAATATCCATCACAAATATAGATAGGGTTACTCTTAAAGTGTGAATTTTGGCAATTGGCTTTGCTTTCTAGTTGGGACATACAGATAGTCCTCAATTTTCAACTGTTCATTTAGTGACCATTCAAAGATATCACAGCACTAAAAAAAAAAAAAAGGTGACTTAGGACCGTTTTTCACACTTTGTGACCGTGGCAGCATGTCCATGGTCATGGGATTAAAAGTTGGACAACTGGCTCATATTTAGGACGGTTGTGGTGTCCCAGTCATTGATCATCTTTTGCAACCTCAAAATCAAAGGGGAGCCACTTAACATGCTACTAATTTAACAACCCTAGTGATTCACTTAACAGCCGTGGTGAAAAAGGTTGTAAAACGGGGCAAAAAACTCACTTAACAACTGTCTTGCTTAGCAGTGGAAATTTTGGGCTCAATTGTGATCCTAAGTCAAGGACTACCTATACCAGGGATAGGCAACCTTGGCTCTTTTATGACTCGTGGACTTCAACTCCCAGAATTCCTGAGCCAGCATACATCCTGACCTATACATCTCACAATGCATGGTGAGAGCTGTGCTGTCACTTATCAGCAATCATGGTTGGATGCCTCTGAGGGCCACAAAAGGGGGTCTGGAGGGACCCAGGCCCATCCCTGCACTAAGGAGAAAAAAAATTCACCTTATTGACTTGACTCTGTACTCAAGGGTTGCAACTCTGTGTTTGCAAACAGATCTACCCACGATAAGCAGTCGTAACTGATTTGGGATTCAGCCAAAGTCCATCAGACACATAATGATATTTTAGTTTACACCCTTTTCTGGATATCCCTTGTTTTTGTAGTTTCAGATAGGATACAGGACAATTGGGGGCTTTTCCAATGGGCTGGTGGGCAGCAGTGAGTTCATTCAGTTGTAAACAACTGCAGATGTATCTTAAGATGCAGAACATGAAACCAACATGAAACCAGCATTTCTTCCCCTGAACAGACAGAAGTCATGGGTGAACTTGCCATAAATTGTTTATTGATTGGGCTTTGAGAGAGAGACTGGCCCAAAATCACACCGTTAATTTCCAAATTGTCAGTTTTATTATGATTGGTCATGTGCCATCAAGTCATTATCAACTTTTAGAAAACCCATAGATTTTCTTCATGGCGATCTATCCATGCCTGCTTTCCCAGGGCTCCCAGTTCCTTGTCACTATAACTCCATCTTGCTGCTGGTCGTTGTCTTTTCTCTTTCTTTACATTTTCCCCAGCATTAGAGCCTTCTGCAGAGAGCTGGGTGTTTTTATAATATGTCCAGTGTAATAATTTGAGTCTAGTCATTCGTGCTGTGGGAAGTCAGCCCCCCAGAGAAGGAAATATTAAAAGGGCAGAAAAATATATTTCCTCAAAAGGATTTTAAAAGCAGAAACCAACCCTGCCCCCGAGTCTCTCTGTCCCAAGCAGAAGCCAGCTCTGTACAAATGCAGATGTAAACCATCAGGAAGGTTGAAGCTAGGAGATTAAGAAGACAAAGTTGCTTTGTCTAAGTTGCTTCTCTCCTTGATTAGAAAAGAAGGAGTGATATGATAGCATTGATCCAATATTTGGGGCTGCCACAAAGAGGTTGCTTCTCTCCTTGATTAGTTTCCATCTTTCTTGTCTTGCCTTTTGGTGCTTTAGAAAATAAGTTGACACACACACACACACCCGTTCTTTGTGGCAGCCCCTCAAATACTGGAATGTTGCTATCATGTCACCCAGTCCTTCTTTTCTCTAGACTAGCCAAACCCAATTCCTGCAACCGTTCATATGTTTTTGTCTCCAGGCCTTTAATCTTCTTAGTTGCTCTTCTCTGCACTTTTTCCGACGTCTCAACATCTTTTTTGTAGTGTGGTGACCAAAAAACTGGGATGCAGTATTCCAGGTGTGGCCTTACTAAGGCTTTACAAAGCGGTACTAATACTTCACTTATACTAATAGTTCCTCTCCTGTCCATTCTTCCATCAGCTTTGTGGAGGAGGTCCATTGCCAACCTGCTGGGTAAGGCACGTCTTTGCAGGGAGATTCACGCCAATGTGGCACTACAACTCCCATCATTTCCAGTCAAGGCTGCCCAGAAGGAGGAGTCCTTGCGAGAGGCAAAGCTCATACATTTAAAATAGACTCTTCCCCCTCTCCCCGCCAATAGCGATAATAGGCTTTTTTCAACAGGAATACAAATATTCGAGATTTTCATGGGCGCCTTAAAGGAGGGCGGGCAATCCCTTTGGCTCCGAGCGTCAGGGCAACGTCTGCGCGTGCGCAGCTCAAAGACATCCGGATCCTCTGGAGGCGCTGCTCTCTCTCTTCTTTTTTTTTCGTTCTGCCTCTCTCGCGCCCGGAACGATACGGCTGGGCCGCCTTCAAGCCTCTGACGTCATCGTCGGGCGCCTGCGCCGGAAGCGGAAGAGCGCGACTGTCTGGGTCATGCAGTGTCTGGATGTGTGGATGTTTCACGTGCGTTTCTCGTGGAGTTGTGTAGCTGCTCTGGCTCCTAGCAGAGGGCTGGTGTGGCCCTCGGCTCGCCCCCTCCCCGTTTAAATCTTGCGCTTGGCCTGCTCTTCCTCCGCGCCATGGCGGGCATCCTCTTCGAAGACATCTTCGACGTGAAGGATATCGACCCCGAGGGCAAGAAATTCGACCGGGGTGGGGCTCAGACGCAGTCTCGTTTCCCTCCTCCTCCCCAAACTATCCCTCCGTTTTGCTTGTTCTGCTTTCGAGGAGGCCTTGGTGGTTCTGCTCCCTGCTTTACCCACAACAACAGCCCTGTGAGGTAGGGCAGGCTTCGCCGTGCTGACCAGCCACGGGTCCTCCGCAGGAGAGTCGTGTCTCTTGATGTTTTTGATTTGAGGCCAGCTGCTAAACCAGTGATGGCGAACCTTTTAGAGACCGAATGCCCAAACTGCAACCCAAAACCCACTTATGCATCGTCGGGTGCCGGGTGGGTGTGGCCCATTAGGTGGGTGTGGCCCACTGGGTGGGCGTGGTAACAGCAGACTGGGTGGGACTAAAAAGTTCAATCAATCAATTCCAACTTTGCAAGATCTTTTTTTTTTTCCCCGTGAGAAGTTGAAATTGACTGATTGATTGAAACTTTTTTTTTTTGCACACAGCAGCGGAGGCCTAAAGCGAAAAGGTTTTATAAAACCCAGCTGAAGGCCGAGGACTGGGGCAACGGTGCGCGTGCCCACAGAGAGAGCTCCGAGTGCCGCCTCTGGCACCCGTGCCATAGGTTCGCCACCACTGTGCTAACCTATTACTCGAGGTTTGAGGCTACAGTTCCGAAAACTCTTTAAATTGGGAAGTCGTTTGTGTGTGGCCGACTTGGACGTGACCGTGAAATCCCCGAGGACGGAACTCGGTTTGGAAACGTTGCTTTGGGGGCAAATGCATTCTGGAAAGTAGCAGGTTGAAAGCAACTGGTTTCATTTGGATGATGCGGCACAGGGGGTAGAATATTTTCCCTTCGTTGTGTAGCCTGCCTCACAGGGTTGTTGTAAGCCAGTGTTTCTCAACCTTGACAATTTTAAGGCATATGGACTTCAACTTCCAGAATTCCACAGCCAGCATTGCTGGCTGTGGAATTCTGGGAGTTGAAGTCCATATGCCTTAAAATTGTCAAGGTTGAGAAACACTGTTGTAAGCATTAAAAAAAAAAAGAATTATTATTATGTAGTTTTACCAAGGCAAAATATAAGTCAGGTAATTTATGAAGACTGGACTATTCCATCAAGCCAGAACAGGGCTGCTATGATTACCCCGATGGATGAGTAATTACTTTTAATTGTGTTTTTGGAATGTTTGGTTCCTGCTGTATATGGTTATTTTTTATGAAGTATAAACTTGGTTTTACTCTGACTAGCATTTATTTACTTTAACCCAATCACAGATTGGGGTATTGCATGTTGGTTGCTTGAAACAGCCACCAAGGAGCCTTAAACATCAAATGACTTTCCATTTTAATCCATCTAATCATACTGGGTTCCTTGAAGGAAGCATTTATTGGAACAACTAATGCCAACTTTAATGTCCATTGTCCCATTAGCATATACAGGAAAAGAAACGCCCGGGACATAATTTTACCAAGAGTATAATTTTACTGATAAATCCATATAGGTTCAGACAAAATAAAGACAATTCTAAAAGTTTCCACAGACAGCAGCATAGATAAAGTTTCCCTTTTCCCCTTCAGGCTTCCTACTGTCCATTGTTCACCAATCCAACGCTTGCTTTGTGTTTTGGAAAACAGTCTGTGCCGTTCGAAGAGTTCCCATAACACAGGGGTCTTCAAATTTGGCAACTTTTAAGACTTGTGGACTTCAACTCCCAGAATTCCTCAGAGCTGGCTGAGGAATTCTGGGAGTTGAAGTCCACAAGTCTTAAAGTTGCCAAGTTTGAAGACTCCTGCCATAACATGACCTTGAAGTGAAGGAACTTTCACAGGGCCCAACTGGCTCTCTGGATTCCTCAGCCCCTCCCAACTTCCCCCAAGGCTTTCATCTCCTCCCTTCCGTTTCTGTTGTCAAGCTGCGAAGAAAATTGCAGGCAGGGGTAGAATCCAAATCAGCTTTGACATTTACTCTGGACTCTTAAGGGTTCCTGACCTCCTGTTTGATTCTTGTGGTAGAAAAAAAGTACCACTTATTATCCCCATTCTAAGAATAGGTACTAGTGGTCTTCCCTCAGTAAGGTTGTGTTTTACTGCAGCCTTCAAATCTGGCTGTGCATAGGTACTCCTTCAACTTGTGGCATCTGTTCCCCAAATAAATGGAAATCCTAAGAATTTTATTGTAATCAGCTCAACAATGTTGAAGAATTTTTCAGCACTCTGTAGAAAACCTGGATGAACTGGAGGCTTTTCCCTAAGCCTCACACACTTTTGGAGTGAAATTTGAGCAGTAAACGTCTTTCTTGAAGATTTTACCTTTCAACAACTAACCTCCTGGCATGTCTTTAGTTTCCCGGCTGCACTGTGAGAGCGAGTCCTTCAAAATGGATCTGATCCTCGATGTGAACGTACAGATCTATCCAGTTGATCTTGGTGAGCACACACCTAGTCGTGTTTCTTGAGTTCCCGTATCCTTATAAAATATATTTGGATGGTGTTTTTTTTCCTGCAACCAAATTCAGACCTTTAACATAAGATTTTCACTAATATATGTAGCTCAGGGTTAAACTGTGGAGTCTTTGGTGCTCTCTTTGTTTGCTTGCAGATGTTTCATTATCCAATTAGGTAACATCATCAGTGCTATTCAGGGTGGAGTTTATTCTTTGTTTATATACAGTAGCTTGCTCTGTTGCTGTTGGTGAGGTGTGGTTGTCTCCTTGGTTCCTTAATTAGGCTCATTTTTTTCTTGATTGCTTGGTGTTAATCCCTGCTTATTTGGGTGTTGGCTGCAGAAGAGGATGTTTTCATGTCTTTCTGGTTCCTTTTTTATTGCTGTTGTTGAATAGTATGAAAACAAGCAAACGACCAAGCACAGAAAGCACCAAGGACACCACATAATTTTTTTTTTGCTTATTACTAGAAAGAATAATAGCAGCATCTAGAATATTCTGGATTTGCATAATGCATTGAATCATGAACTAAAGCTGCTCAGAATCCTTTGTAAGGGAGATCGGTGGCATAAAAACTCAATAAATAATCATAATACCTAATCAAGGAGGCTTGACTCAATTAAGCGTGCCAAGTCATTCTGATCAAATCTAGCACGTCCATAACTTAGTAAATAAGTGTGTAAAGTAATAGATTCCAGTGTTTGTTATTTCTTGAGATGTTTACCCCAAGAAAGACCTGTTCTGTTCATTCGTGCACAATTCTTTTCAAGTCCTGCACTGGGATCTTTCCCAAATGTTGTCATGAATCTTGACATACTAGTTTTGCGCATTCGTCCACTGAGGATTAAGTCTGGCGAGTCTGATTCACAGGCTTTTTGCTTTTTCATTTTGGATTTCACTTCTAACGTTTATCATTCCTTGCCATTTCAGGAGACAAATTTCGCCTTGTGATAGCCAGCACTTTGTATGAAGATGGGACATTGGATGATGGCGAATATAATCCTACGGATGATAGACCCTCCAGGTGACAAAAGGCCTTTTCTGCAGAGCTAGGGTGGAGGCCAGCGTAAAGAAAATGCCATTATTGTCACAGGTCTTTGATCTCCTCCTCTAAGCTTTGAGTTTTTAGATCTGGTGGAGTAATAAGGGACTCCTCTCCAGCTGGCTGGAGAATGCTGGGAGTTGAAGTCCACAAGTCTTTTTCAAGGTTGCCAACTTTGGAGACCCCTGATCTAGAGAAACAAACATGGCCACCTTGATTCTGGGGTGTCAAACTAGTCTACAAATGTTTCCCTTCCCCTCCCCCACCTCAAAACTGTATGCCAATCCTGTGAGATAGGTTAGACCAGGGGTCTTCAAACTTGGCCCTTTTATGACTTGTGGACTTCAACTCCTAGAATTCCTCAGCCAGCGTGTATGCTGGCTAAGGAATTCTGGGAGTTGAAGTCCACAAGTCATAAAAGGGCCAAGTTTGAAGACCCCTGGGTTACACTGAGAAAATGTGGTTTTTTTGAGTTCTGTTACTCAATGACTTTCATGGGTGAATCACGATGGAACCTGAAATAATCCAGTCTTAAGTGTGCACAATCATAGAACGACAATGCAAGAATTCAAGGCCAGGACGTTGGCTCTTTCACAAAGGAATATTTTGATGTCTGTACGTCACAGGTGGAAGGCTTAAATTCTGGACTGATACTGAATGTGTTCCTTCATTTTTGGTGTTTCTGGTAATTTTAATGTACGTTTTATTTTATTTATTTATTTATTTATTATTTGGATTTATATCCCGCCCTTCTCCTCGTAGGACTCAGGGCAGCTGACAATCAATTAAAATATGTATGTAAAATATGTTTTAATGTATGTTCCCTTCTTTTGGCCGATTCTTCTTCTTCACAGGGCGGACCAGTTTGAATATGTGATGTATGGGAAGGTGTACAGGATTGAGGGTGATGAGACATCAACAGAAGCAGCCACACGCCTGTGAGTGTCCCCTTCTGAAATAGGCTGAAGAGTGATTGTGTTTTGACATCATACAAAGCCGTAACTTGATTGGTTGGATTCGGACAGAGGATGTTGTTTGAAGGTCTAAGGCAGGGACAGGCAACCTTGGCTCTTTTATGACTCGTGGACTCCAACTCCCAGAATTCCTGAGCCAGCCATGCTGAGGGGAAAGGGAGAGGTTTCCATGCTGAGCCATGCTGGCTCAGGAATTCTGGGAGTTGAAGTCCACGAGTCATAAAAGGGCCAAGTTTGAAGACCTCTGGTTTAAATATTTAAATATTTTTTCCTCGCGGTCACGTGATCAAAATTCAGGCATTTGGGCAGAGGTAGGCAACTTTGGCTCTTTTATGACTCGTGGACTTCAGAATTCCCAGAATTCCTGAGCCAGCCATGCTGAGGGGAAAGGGAGAGGTTTCCAAGCTGAGCCATGCTGGCTCAGGAATTCTGGGAGTTGAAGTCCACGAGTCATAAAAGAGCCAAGGTTGCCTACCCTTGGTCTACGGCAACTTGCTGTGGCCAACTCGCTGCAGCTGATTAGCTGCAAGACAACTTGCCACGGTCAAGCCACAGGACGACTTGCCAAGGGGCAAGAGTTACACTGATATCGAAGAAATAGTTGAATAGGCTCATTAAAGAAAGGATGCGAAAGGAAGGACAAAATCAAATGGGAATGACAAAAACTAAAATAATTTTTAAATGGTTTTATATAATTAAATAGAATTGTTCCGCAGTGAGCTGTCCTGCGGCAATTTGGCCACTGCATGTTGGCCATGGCGAGTTGACCATGATGACTTGGCTATGGCAAGTTGCCCCATTCCGTTCTCAAAATGCATTAGACTTTCTGAGCTTACGATCTGCGGTAGCGCAGTGGTTAGAATGCAGTATCGCAGGCTAATTCTGCCGACTGCCAGCAGTTCGATTCTCACCGGCTCAAGGTTGACCCACCTTCCGAGATCGATAAAATGAGGAGCCAGATTGTTGGAGGCAAATATGCTGACTCTGTAAACCACTTAGAGAGGGATGTAAAGCGATATGAAGCAGTATAGAAGTCTTAAGTGCTATTGCTGTTGCTATGAGTCCCCTGTGCATGGTTTTTGGGTGGTCCTTTTGCTCATTGTGCTAAATCTATAAGCCATGGTTTTAAGCGCCAAACCATCTGCATTATGGCTTAGAGCTTGGCAACTTTAAGAATTGTGGACTTCAACTCTCAGAATTCCTCAGCGAGCTGTGCTCGCTGGGGAATTCTGGGAGTTGATGTCCACAAGTCTTAAAAAGTTTCCAGGTTTTGGAGACCCCTGGCTTTGAGCAACATGTGGTTCATCCAGTTTGGTAAGAACATCTGCTTTCCGCGAAGATCGTTCTATTTTTGCATCTTCAGTTCAATAAAGGGACCAGATTGCAGATAACGGGAAAGGCTGACTGTTTTAAGATTCTCCCCCTAACTAACCTGATATTTTCCACATGGTTGGGTCTTCAACTCCCTCATTTCCTAAATAGCATGAGTAGGGACTGACTAAACGATGTGATATACAACCTCTTGAGGACAGAAGATTAAAGAAGGGATGATCTAAGAAGTTGTACGGCAGAGGACAGTCGTGATGTATCGCGAGCGCAGTGTCATTCGCCGTCATCCGTAGCGTTTCTCAAATCTCGGCTGCTTGAAGTTGTGTGGACTTCAATTCTCCCATGCTGGGGGATTCTGGGAGTTGAAGCCCACACATCTTCAAACAGCCAGGGTTGAGGAACGCCGAGGCAGCATGTGGCGGTGTGACCTCTTCAGGACATTTTCTCTCTTTACAACTGTGAGCAGGCTGCCTCCTCTCTCTCTCTCACCCTTCTCTTCCCTTCCTCCAGCTCTGCCTACGTCTCCTATGGCGGCCTGCTCATGAGACTCCAGGGAGATGCCAACAACTTGCACGGCTTTGAAGTGGATTCAAGGGTCTACCTCCTCATGAAGAAATTAGCCTTCTGACCTGCTCCTGCCACCAGACGGTTGGAGGCTCCATTAGCAGCTTGGAACATTACAGAAAATAACACAGATCTGTTTTCTTTCCTCTGCCTCACAGAGGCATATGGAGCAAAGCTTAGTGATGACTTAGAAGGATCCTTCTAAGGTTCTCCACTGCCTTGTCAGCCACAAGAATGACAACCTTTCTCCCTCCCATTTTCCCAGGGCTCTTTGAGTTAGGAAGTAGCTGCCAGGCTACCTGGCATCCTTCCTCATGAAGCTAAGCAGTCATATTTCCAGGCACCGGAAACTATATGCCAGGGGTAGTCAACTTTGGCTCTTTTATGACTCGTGGACTTCAACTCCCAGAATTCCTGAGCCAGCTAAGCTGGCTCAGGAATTCTGGGAATTGAAGTCCACGAGTCATAAAAGAGCCAAGGTTGACTACCCCTGCTATATGCTTTTGATGAGGTGATCTGTTTTACAGTGAAGGTCATTTTTATACAAAGGCAACACTGCCATTTCTGGTAAACTGGAGCCATTTTTCTCTGCTGTTTTGGTCGAAAACACAAGAGAAAAAGACGTTAGCTCTTGAGTCAAACTCCTATAAGTAATCGGTGCTCCTTTTTTTAAAAACCTCAAATAAAAGTTTTGTTTTTTTTAAAATTATTTTTATGGTTGTTTGAGCTGCGCACAGGGAGGAACTTCTCTATCTCTTTGATTAACACAGTTAATCAGTCTGGAGTGCAAAGCTTCCACCCCCTCTCCCAGTTTTCTGTTGATCATATGTTGTTGTTGTTAGTTGCGAAGTCGTGTCTGACCCATCGCGACCCCATGGACAACGTTCCTCCAGGCCTTCCTGTCCTCTGACCATCTTCTGGAGTCCATTGAAGCTCACACCTACTGCTTCAGTGACTCCATCCATCCACCTCATTCTCTGTCGTCCCCTTCTTCTGTTGCCCTCAATCTTTCCCAGCATGAGGCTCTTCTCCAGTGAGTCCTTCCTTCTCATTAGGTGGCCAAAGTATTTGAGTTTCAACTTCAGGATCTGGCCTTCTAAAGAGCCGTCAGGGTTGATCTCCTCTAGGACTGACCAGTTTGATCGCCTTGCAGTCCAGGGGACTCGCAGGAGTCTTCTCCAGCACCAAAGTTCATAGTTCCATAGATCATATAGAGCAGTGGTGGCGAACCTATGGCACGGGTGCCAGAGGCGGCACTCAGAGCCCTCTCTGTGGGC
>NW_015389892.1:141659-148815 GCF_001527695.2 Protobothrops mucrosquamatus
CCAATGGGCCACACCCACCCGGCACTCGACGATGCATAAGTGGGTTTTGGATTGCAGTTTGGGCACTCGGTCTCTAAAAGGTTCGCCATCACTGCTATAGAGGAACCCAGAAGGCAACGTGGATGCTCTCCAGATGCTTGAGACCTCTACGCCCATCATCCACAGCTCCTGGGATGCAGCAGAAAGGGATTGTGGGAGCTAGAATAGTATAGTGGTTAAGCTTTCCAGAAGACTTGAGTTCAAGTCCTTGAGCAAAGAATTCCAAGGGTGAGTTGCGGACAGTTTGTGTTTCAGATCAAACAATTTCACAGGGTGGTAAAGACACAATAGAAAAAAATTGCTGTCCTGTTTACTGATTTGAAATGTCCAAAGAAAAGTGAACTAGGAATGTTTAGCGATTTTTGTTTGTGTGTGTGAAATTATCTCGGGATTACGGATTTGAAAAAGTCTCATGCTGGCTGGGGATGGCAGGAATTATATAGCTGATGGAGATGATGCCATATTGCAGGTCGTCCTCGACTTACAACTATAATTGAGCTCACAATTTTGGTCATAGGTCATGATGGTTCAAAAAGCGCATCAACATATGATCATGCCTGATTGTACAACCTTTCTGCAGCAGTCATTAAGTGAATGCCACAGTAGTTAAGGGAACCCATGGTTTGTTATGGGATGGGTTTTTTTCCCAGTAAACTTTAGTTTCTGGCAAAAAAAGATGTTGTAAATGACTGTGGGGTGCTGCAAACATTTGTAAATGCAGGCTAGTTGCTGAGCCCTCAAAATGCAGCAATGTGCACCTGGACAGCAGAACTTTGAATCCATGTCATTCATCCCATTTTGGGGTTCTGTTGGAACTTCAAACAGTCACTAAGCAATCGGTCATAAGTCAAGGACTACATGTACAGAAAGCTGGTTTACGATCTTTGTACCTAAGCAAGAAAAGGGTAAGCTTGACAACACAAGCCTATAATTCTCCAAGAAGCTTTTTACAATATGACTGCTGAAGCAGCAATAAGAATTCGGTATCCTGTTTATCCTATCAGGTCTTGTTGTGCTAGTTAAATACACATCCCATCATATTTATTTTTTTAAAAAAACTGAATAAGGTCATTACTGATCGTGTAATGGCAATAATAGCAGGTTTCATTCCTTCCTGGTAGATTTCCTGATTGATACCTGGTTGGGATGTCACTCTTGGAAAGAATTATAAGCTAGAACGGGTTGGTAACCCCTGGCTCCGGAACCGCATGCGGCTCTTTGAGCCTTCTCCTGCGGCACCCAGCCTCCGCCATTTGCAGATACAGAGACAGAGAGGCACTTGCGCTTCCCTTCTCCCTCCCTCGCTCCTCTCTCTCTCTCTCTGGGTGTAAAAGTGGTCTCACGCTGTTTTCGGACAAGCTGACAAGCTTATTGGGCGGGGCTCCTGCCTTTGCTGCATCTCAGCAGGAAGCAGAAAGCAGCAGCTCTCGCTCTCTCTCACACACACACACACGCCCTTTGCACCCTTCCCAGGCTCCCCTCCATCAGTCCATTTTTCCGCCTTGGGCAGCAACAATGTAGTGGCCAGTGGGAACAAATACCAGGTCATCACGGATCTCAGCCAGTTTGAACCTCAAGATATTGTGCAGCTCCCACTGTTTTCTTTCCTCTGGGAAACGGGTCCAAGTGGCTCTTTGAGTGTTTAAGGTTCATGACCCCTGAGCTAGAACCAACTGTAGCTGAATTATATTTACGTTCCATTCTGGTTTACTTAGAGCTGTAGCTGAATTATATTTACGTTCCATTCTGGTTTACTTAGAGCTCCAAGCACAGCTTTGCAGGAGAGGAGGACAACTGGAGCAATTTTGGACACCTTGCCCCAGATTACCCAAATAAGATAGGATCCCTTAATCCAGGGGTCTCCGAACTTGGCAACTTTTAAGACTTGTGGACTTTAACTCCCAAAATCCCTCAGGCAGCCATGCTGGCTGGGGAATTCTGTGAGTTGAAGTCCACAAGTCTTAAAAAGTTGCCAGGTTCGGAGACCTCTACCTTAATCAGAAAACACTCAGCTGCTCCTTTCCTCCCCCCTCCCTCTAAGGCTTCTTGATATAAAGGGAGGACACCCAAGCAAAATGTTTGTCGATTCTCAAATTCATTGACCCCTCCAAATGTGATTGCCTAAATATGGTTTTCATAGACAGTTTTATTAAAATGGGGTCCACAGACAAGAAAGTAGATCTGGAATTTAGCTGGGATTAGTAGCTTGCTGGGAGATGCTCTAGGTCAGTGGTGGCGAACCTATGGCACGGGTGCCAGAGGCGGCACTCAGAGCCCTCTCTGTGGGCACGCGTGCCGTCACCCCAGTCCTAGGCCTTTAGCTGGGTTTTATAAAACCTTTTCGCTTTAGGCCTCTGCCGCCGTGTGTAAAAAAAAAAAAGGTTCAATCAATCAGTCAATTTCAACTTCTCACGGGAAAAAAAGATCTTGCAAAGTTGGAATTGATTGATTGAACTTTTTAGTCCCACCCAGTCTGCCGTTACCACCGCAGCCACGCCCACCCAATGGGCCACACCCACCTAGCACCCGAGGATGCATAAGTGGGTTTTGGGTTGCAGTTTGGGCACTCGGTCTCTAAAAGGTTTGCCATCACTGCTCTAGGTCAGCAGTCCCCAAACCCTTACGGTTTGGCAGCCTGGCCGGGGGGGAGGGAGAACTGGCCCCGACACACAGACAAGTCAAGTTGTGGGCGTGTGCGCACCAGCCAGCCATTCGCACAGCCCGGTAGTGGGCTGAAGCCTGGGGGTTGGGGACCCTTGCTCTAGGTTTCGGTTCTTGTCCTTGAGAAAACCCCAGTATGTACATACCCACTAATAAACAGTTAAACCCTAGGGCACAGCAGCAAATAACAATAAGGGGACCTTGTAGAGCACGGGTGTCAAACTCTTCATGTGACGTGTCGTGACATATCGCGACTTTTTTTGCATTGCCAGAGCTGGGGTGGACGCAGCCTCCCTGTGCTGCAATCGGCCCCCGTGGGCCAGCAGTTGGACACCCCAGTTGCAGAGCCTCTGTTGCAAAAGCCCAGAATATTTCCTTTATCCTTAATGACTAATTACTAAGATAACCATCTTCATTATGAACAAGTCGGTTGTCATTAAGATAAGTTATCGAGAGAAATGGGGGTCACTCAGCAGCTGATTCCGATTCAATGGCCTCGAATTGATGGGCTGAATGCACTTCATCTTTTCCACGGAGTTTTCCGTCGAGTTCATTGCAGCTGCTTATTCCGGAACTGCCACCAGGTCGGAGGAGAAGGATGCTGAGGCTTTGGGTTCCTTTTAGGAAAAGAGACAGACTTGCCCAACTCTGTAAGCCCTGAGTTTGGTTTGTTTTTTTTGCAGGCAGCTGAAGCAAGCCGGTACTAAATGCAGAGGACTAGGATCTCCAGGGTTAACACAACACCCCCTTTCTTTTTCTCCCCCACCTTTTAGCACCAGCCACCACCACCACCCACTCTGAGGGCTTGGTCAGCCCTGTTCTTCCAGATGGCTTTTTTTTCCCTCCAATAGCTGCGCTATAGATGTCTCTTGCCAGACTCCTGCAGGATCACTCAGTGCCCGCTTGGTGTGACCAAATGGAGAAGGTGCTAAGGAGGAAAGGCAAGCCCAGGTTGATGGCCCTCGGCACAGGACACTTTCCGGAGGTCATAGAAGAGGAAGTTCAGTTTTCCTTGCAAAAGCTGCACATAGGTCCAGAAGACAGTCCTAAGATTCCTCGTTGGAATGAGTTTGGGGACATTTTCTGGCAGCGTAGTTGTGCTTTGTTCCTAGGGCAAGAAAAGAAAGCAGTCAGATTTTAACCTTCACATGGTCAGAAGTTGCTCTTGACAGTTTTGGAGCAAAATCTAACAACAACAAAGATTGTTGGATGAGCAGATACAAAAACAGCCAGGGAAGTGATTGAAGCCTGGGAAACAGGCCCCTTCTCATTTACCACCAGCCTATCAAGTACTTAGAAGGCGAGGGCTGGGCAGCACAACCAAACAACAGCTAATGGCTTAAAAGCCAGCCATCAACACACTTCAATCAGTATCTAAAAGGCCACTTACAACGCACTATAAATAACACACACAGAACAGCACACACTCTGCTAGAGAGACGTTTCCTGAAGATGCACTCTAGCATGTATGCGAAAGCTCGGAAGACAAATCTCTACTCCCAGTGACCGACCCAGATTGGATCCTCCAATATTATCCTGTGACACGTAGATTTGCCTTCATTCGTGAATATCATTTGTTGTTGTTAGTTGCGAAGTCATGTCCGACCCATCGTGACCCCATGGACAATGTTCCTCCAGGTCTTCCTGTTCTCTGACCATCTTCTGGAGTCCATTTAAGCTCACGCCTACTGCTTCAGTGACTCCATCCAGCCGCCTCATTCTCTGTCGTCATCCCTTCTTCTATTGCCCTCCATCTTTCCCAGCATCAGGCTCTTCTCCAGTGAGTCCTTCCTTCTCATTAGGTGGCCAAAGTACTTGAGTTTCAACTTCAGGATCTGGCCTTCTAAAGAGCAGTCAGGATTGATCTCCTCTAGGACTGACCGGTTTGATCGCCTTGCAGTCCAGGGGACTCGCAGGAGTCTTCTCCAGCACCGTAGTTCAAAGGCCTCAATTCTTTGGCGCTCAGCTTTCTTATGGTCCAACTTTCACATCCATACATTGCAACTGGGAAAACCATGGCCTTGACTATACGCACTTTTGTTGGCAGAGTGATGTCTCTGCTTTTTAGTATGCTGTCTTAAGCCAGTTGTAAGGCAAAACATTGCAATGCAGTTACACACCCGTTACAGCTGCAAGCAGCCATTTCCATTTTAGCCAACTGCGTTGCACGAAGCAGAACCTGGGTTAAGGATGGTTGGCTGCACACACTCGATAACATTCAATAACCAGGTTATGAGTGTCATTGTGTCAACAGGGAACAGTGTCTGAGTCTGGCAATATATAAACACAACAAATACAGGGAGCCCTCACTTCATGGCTGCCCTGTTTAGTAACCAAAGTTAATGACAGTGCAGAAAAAGTCACTGCAAATCTCAAGTCACGGGATGGTTCACTTAATGTCTGTGGGTGATTTGCTTAATGACCAACTAGAAGTGAGGTCATAAGTTCATCATATGTCATGTGATATCTCAATAACTGGAGTTGTCAGTTCTTATCATTAAACCACCTTGCTTATCATTAAACCACCTTGTAAATGCAAATGCAGCCTCTAAAAAGAAAATACGGTATATTCTAAAATAGCCCGGCTTCGTGGAACCGATAAGGTGCCTTTGATAGAATACTATCCAATATTTGCTCAAATTTTTGTCCTATCCTATGTTTATACCAAGATCGTCCACTGTATCTCCACATCTTTTAGTGCCAACAAACATCCACAACTACGATATATTGTATATATCACCAGTGGTGGGATTCAAATATGTGAAGAACCGGTTCTCTGCGTGGATGCTGCCACTTCCGGAAGTCCATTCTGGGCCTGGGCAACAAAAAATTAGCTACCGGTTCTGCCAAAGTGGTGTGAACCGGCTGAATCCCACCACTGTATATCACCCATCACACATTACGAAAGTTTCTCACTTCTCCAGAATCTCCACCCTTTTATCTACGACTTTCTCCGTCTTCCCTTTCATCTCCACTCATTCTATCATTAAACAACCCGGGACACATCACACATTCTTCCTATTCGGTGTTGACTCATTAGTTGCTACCCAATTTACTTTCAGTTCATGGTTTATTTGAGTCAGATACCACCCTTCCTGCATTCGTCAAATCACCAGCGACTCCATGTTTTCGGTTTCCGTAATTCTGTACATTCTCTAGATCAGTGTTTCTCAACCTTGACAATTTTAAGGCATGTGGACTTCAACTCCCAGAATTCCACAGCCAGCATTGCTGGCTGTGGAATTCTGGGAGTTGAAGTCCACATGCCTTAAAATTGTCAAGGTTGAGAAACACTGCGTCTAGATCCATATAGAATTATCTTTCTCAGTTCAAAGACTTCACACGGTGCTATGGCTTCTTCAGAGCCGCCGCCACCACCACCCCAAAAATTCTGGGATTGGCTCACCTGCTCTTGGAAGTTCCTTAAATGCAGAAGGAAGAAGTTGGCTTTCTCATGAAGCTGCTGAAGTCGTATCAAGAGGCAACTCTCGTTCATTGATTGTTGGGCAACGGCTATGCCATCCATCAGCTTGATCAACGCTTGGAGGATTTCCTGTGTTTTGACTTCATTCTGCAACAGAGGCAGTAATTTTGCCATTTCGGTGTTTCAGTGTTTCTCAACCTTAACACATTTAAGATGTGTGGGCTTCAGCTCCCAGAATTCCCCAGCCAGCCTTGCAGCTAAAATGATCAGTCCTACCCCTTGAATTTTAAGAAAATCCCCTATTCTGGTCTCATCTTTCCCAGTAAATAGAACAAATTTAAATAGAACAACCTTAACAAATTTAAGACGTGTGGACTTCAGCTCCCAGAATTCCCCAGCCAGCCATGCTTTGGGAGTTGAAGTCCACACACCTTAAATTTGCTAAGGTTGAGAAACACTGCTCTGTTTACTGGGGAAGGCGGGACAAGAATGGGGGATTTTCTTAAAATTCAAGGGGTAGGACTGATCATTTTAGCTGCAGTGCCATCAGCCTCCATGTTTTATATTACAGCAGAAATTCAGCATCCAAAACAAAACCGTCGCTAATCCATATAAGCTATATACTAGTCCAGTGGTGGCGAACCTATGGCACGGGTGCCAGAGGCGGCACTCAGAGCCCTTTCTGTTGGCACGCGCGCCATCGCCCCAGTCCTAGGCCTTCAGCTGGGTTTTATAAAACCTTTTTGCTTTAGGCCTCCGCCACTGTGTGCAAAAAAAAAAAAAAAGTTCAATCAATCAATCAATTTCAACTTCTCGTGGGAAAAAAAAAGATCTTGCAAAGTTGGAATTGATTGATTGAACTTTTTAGTCCCACCCGGTCTGGACTGGAGGTTAAAACATATAAGGAAAGGTTGCTGGAATTGGGTATGTCTAATTTAACGAAGAGAAGGACGAGGGGGGACATGATAGCAGTATCTCAGGGGCTGCCACAGAGAAGAGGGAGTCAAGCTATTTTCCAAAGCGCCTGAAGGT
>NW_015389892.1:148915-156415 GCF_001527695.2 Protobothrops mucrosquamatus
TTATTATTATTATTATTATTATTATTATTATTATTATTATTATTATTATTATTATTATTATTATTATTATTATTATTATTATTATTATCTCCTGTCTACAACACAGTCCTTTTAGCAGTCCCAAGAAGGTTCCACAACCATTTGCATTCTTGATTTAGGTGATTCTGAGGATACAGATAAACTCTCAAGTGGCCTCAATGACCCTCAGAAAGAGGGCTAACGACCAGATGACTGCAAAGAATGTAAATCTTTCCATTCCCACCACTCAGTCTGAACTGAAGAAGCTTCGTGGATAAGAAGTGAAATGTTTTCAAGGAAAAAAAACAAAGTCAGTTGCCTTTTGGAAAAGCACCTCTGTGGCCCAAAACAGCGAATCCCAAAGAACCATGACATCCATACGGCCTACATACTTACTGTCTGTGTTTTCCACACCCTGAGGTTCAACCCCACCAAGGGTAAATGCACAGGTTCCAGAAGCAATGGAAGTTCTTCACATTGGCTCTGCAGAGACAGGACAAAAACAGAGGAAAATCGACTCAAGGCTGGCTAAATTCCCCTTCTGCCTTTCATTCACACC
The DNA here is from genome assembly GCF_001527695.2 of Protobothrops mucrosquamatus. Taxonomy (NCBI): domain Eukaryota; kingdom Metazoa; phylum Chordata; class Lepidosauria; order Squamata; family Viperidae; genus Protobothrops; species Protobothrops mucrosquamatus. The sequence continues at coordinate 149,493 of NW_015389892.1, forward strand.
TCTTCCAGATAATAGAAATGCAAATATTATTATTGTGTATTAGGTTCGTAGGCAATGACCAGACCATCGTGGTACAGCCAATCACAACATTAACTTGCTCCCGCCCAAACTTGAATTCTTAAAGTTTCCCTCCAAAACAGTTGGAAGTACGTTAGTTTCACAACATATTAACATTAGTTCTTAATACATAACAATTATTATGGAGACTAAATTGTATGATGAACGGCTGTTGGAATTATGAATGTCTAGTGACTAATGAAGAGAAGAACTAGGGGTGATATGATAGCAGTGTTCCAATATTTGAGGGGCTGTCACAGAGAAGCGTGGAGGGTCAAACTACTCTCCGAAGAATGTGAAGGCAGGACAAGAAATCACAGTTGGAAACTAAGAAGGGATTTCCTGACAGTGACAACAATTAATCAGTGGAACAGCTTGCCACCAGAAGTTATGGGTGACTCCAACACTGGAGGTTTCTAAGCAGAGATTGGACACCCATTTGTCCAGAATGGCATAGGATCTCCTGCTTGAAAAAGGGGTTGGATTAGAACACCTCCAAGATCCTTTCCAACTCTGTTATTCTGTCCCCCAAAGGATCTGAAGCAAGCTAAGATCAAGATCGCTCGAAGTATTAGTACTGCTTTATAAAGCCCTAGTAAGACCACACCTGGAATACTGCAGCCAATTTTGGTCACCATATCACAAAAAAGATGTTGAGAGTTTGGAAAAAAATTCAGAGAAGAGCAACTAAGATGATCCAAGGCCTGGAGACCAAAACATACGAAGACCGGCTGCGGGACTTGGGTTTGGCTAGTCTAAAGAAAAGAAGAAATAGGGGAGACATGATGGCAGTGTTCCAATATCTGAGGGGCTTTTCACAAGGCAGAGGGGGACAGGTTGTTCACCAGAGCACCAGAGGGAAGGATGAGAAACAATGGTTGGAAACTGACCAAAGAGAGAAGCAACCTGGAATTAAGGAGAAACTTCCTGACAGTGAGGACAATCAACCAGTGGAACAGCTTACCCCCAGAAATCGTGGGTGCTTCATCATTGGAAATTTTTAAGAAGAGACTGGACAATCACCTGTCTGAGATGGTATAGGTTCTCCTGCTTGATTAGGGGGCTGGACTAGAAGACCTCAAGGTCCCTTCCAGCTCTATTCTATTCAAGAAGGAGGAACCAGCTCCCTTCGAACTCAGCCCTCTTGAACAGACCAAAAGGGGCTTTCTTACCAAGCTTTCCTCCATTTCCACGGCTTCAGCCACGTATTTCTGGATCAGCCGCCTGTCGCATACAAGCTCCGTGGGCCACATTCCGGAGAGTCTCATCTGGAACAGGAATACAACGAAGACCAGCAGCCCTGGAGGAGACAAAACGAGACAGACCAGACAAGGGCTCACTAACTATAGTTTGATGGTGGGTACTCTCACAAAATGGAAAATGCTGGCCTGATCCACAAATAGCTAAAGTGTACCGGTGCAAGCAGTCACAAGCTTACATTTATTAGAAGACAAACCAATGATGGTGGTTTCCCAGGTGCTCTTCACCACAATATCACCACAACTGACCTTTGTCCGTTTCCATCGTTTTTTTCTTGTTTTTTATTCTATTTTGTTTTCTGAGCCGGAAAGTATGGCTTCCCAGCCCAATTCAGGGTCACTTCCCCACCATGTTGATCTTCTAAGAACACAGAGCTTCCTTGGAAATAAAAGGGATTCTTGCAAACTTCTCACTTTTTAAAAAAAAATTATTAAAAATTCAACGAAGAAGATTCAGTCTGACAGGCCAGAGAGCTTGGTGGATGCCAAGAGAGATGGCCTTGAGGCCCCTGAGCAAAAAGCAGAATAGAAATCTAACCATCGCTCAGTTCTGATGTCCACTGGGGCCATTTTGCCATCTTCCAGGCAGGAGGTTAAAGGACATCAACTCTCATTAAATCTGCTTTCCAAACTTCAGGATCTTCATCCTCCAGGTCATAGAGATACAAGGGATCAGAGCCTAGAAGGGACTGGGGAAGGGCCTAGAGCAGGGGTAGGCAACCTTGGCTCTTTTATGACTCGTGGACTTCAACTCCCAGAATTCCTGAGCCAGCCATGCTGAGGGGAAGGGGAGAGGTTTCCAAGCTGAGCCATGCTGGCTCAGGAATTCTGGGAGTTGAAGTCCACCAGTCATGAGGGGGCCATAGTTCCCCCATGCTGGCTCAGGAATTCTGGGAGTTGAAGTCCACGAGTCATTAAAGAGCCAAGGTTGCCTACCCCTGGCCTAGAGGGATCACATGAGGCCTGGTTAGACTAAGGCAGTGTTTCTCAACCTCAGCTACTTTTAAGACGTGTGGACTTCAACTCAGAGAGTGGTCAAAAAAGTCAAGATGGTGGCCACAACAAATACAATCAAAGCTCTGTCTGGTTTCTCTACCTGCAATACAGCTTCTCGTGCAGGTAGTCCTCGACTTACAATCGTTTGTTTAGTGACCGTTCGAAGTTACAGCAGCACTGAAAAAATAACTTATGACTTTTTTCACACTTACGACCATTGCAACATTCCCATGGTCAAAATTCAGATGCTTGCAACTGGTTCATATTTATAACAGTTGCAGTCTCTTAGAATCATGTGATCCCCTTTTGCGGCCTTCTGACAAAGGCAAAGTGCATGAGGATGCCAGATCCACCTAACAATGATTAATTTAACAACTGCAGTGATTCACTTAACATCCGTGTCAAAAAGGGTCGTAAAATGGGGTCAAATTCACTTAACTGTCGCTTAGCAACAGAAATTTTGGGCTCAATTGAGGTCGTAAGTTGAGGGCCACTTGTGCATCATTGAGGCCTCCACGTTGACCTTTTTGGCCATCCTCTGTAAAGCAGTTGGACTTAAACCTCCATCATCCCCAGCTGAGGTGGCAGCATGAACAGGAGACAGATCCCATCTTTGGCCGAGCTGAATTACAGATGCCTAATTCTACCCAAACCTAATTTCCCAGATTCCACAGGGAACCCTTCCCCACTTGGAAACTTCTTATCAAGAAAGACACAAATTATTTACTACTGCGTATAGTAACAGCGGCACGAATAGCCTTCGCTCAAAACTGGAAAGAGAAAGATACCCCAACCGAAGAGGAAATATTATTGAAAATTTTCAATTGCGCTGAAATGGATAGACTTACATGGGAACTCAAGGACAAAAGTGAAACCAAGTAATATAACATCTGGGAACAATTTTGGATGATTGGATAGACAATAAGAGGGTAGCCAAGATAAATGTATAGTGCTAGAATAAAATATATAGACAAATGTCTATTTAAAAGATAAATAGATATATATAAATAAGGGAAAAAATGTTAATAGTATATTATAAACAGTGGGCAAAGTTCAAGAACTATATGTCTATATGAGTACTAAGACTATTGTAAAATGTTGGAAGATGTATGGAACCAGTGACGTCATATCTATGTCCAATGTGTTTTTAATTTTGTATTATTAATAAAAAATTGGAAAAAAAGGAAACTTCTTATCAAGTATTAACATTCATTCTTGGGGTGTGATGGTGGGGGGGGGGGGAGAAGGTAGTTCTCCTTGCCCAGACCTCATCCTGAGTTGCTAACCATCTAGCCTCAGCTCACGTGCAGAGTGCCTCTCCCTTTGCATGCATTGCTAAGCTTTCATGAAGAACTCATTCCCAGCCCTTCCATTATCCCTCCTTCCCTCCCTAATACTTTGGGGTGCCCTGCCCTGCCCTCTCCTGCCAGGTTGGCACTCACGGTTCAGCTCCATGCCCCCCTGTCCATCGGGTCACCTCCTTGCTGCGCTGGGGGACAGCAGCCGCTCTCCAGCCCCTGCCTGGCGTCCATTGAAGACGGCTTGACCATGCAACCCGGGGGAGGCTGCTGCGGGGAGCCTGTTGGCTTCCCTTGCCAGGCTCTCTGCTGCGCAGTTCCAGCTTCCCAAGCCAGGGTTGCGTCGTCGCTTCCTGTTGTGCTGCTGCTACTGGTGGGGGTGACCTCTGGGCCAAGGCACTAGAGAAGGGAACACGGCCGTCCGTCAGGAAAGCTTCTCACTTCCAGATATTTCCGACTTGGCTCAGAGATGACGGAGGAGGCCAGCACAGGCTACGGAGCCACCAGAAGCCATCCGCAGGGATCTTGCAAACACGCTCCAGCCCTAGGCTTTGAGGCACCCCGTGCAGCCCCCAGGGCCCTGGAGAAAGGCAGAGAGATTTGGGGTGCCCGGCAGGGCCGCCATAATCCCATGGGACAAGGGTGCCACTTATGGTTGTCCCCAAAGTCAGATCTTAGTCTGGCTGCCTCTCATTGGGATCGACCAAATCCAGAATGTCTGGAGCAAAAGAACACAAATCTCTTAAACGAAACTTCAGGGTGGTTTAAATGAACATCCAGGTGTTTTTACTAACGGAACCAATTAGGATATTACAGGTAATCCTCAACGTATGACCACAGTTGAGCCCAACATTTATCTTGCTAAGCAAGACAGTTATTAAGTCACGCGGTCACGTTGAAGATCCCCTTTTGTGCCCTTCCGACAAGCAAAGTCGATGGGGAAACCAGATTCATTTAACAACCGTCTTCCTAATTTAACAGCAGCAGCAATTCACTTAACAACCGTGGCGAGAAAGGTCATAAAATGGGGCAAAACTCACTTAACGAAATGTTGGGCTCCATAGCGATCGTAAGTCGAGGACAACCTTTACAGTGGCAAACGCAAAGGCAAGCGTGCCAAATCAGGCACACTCCCCCCATGTTATTATCCTGACAGTTGGCTCCCTTGTGCACTTGACAACCTTGGCCAGGGGGTCTTCAAACTCGGCCCTTTTATGACTTGTGGACTTCAACTCCCAGAATTCCTCAGCCAGGCACGCATGCCTGGCTGAGGAATTCTGGGAGTTGAAGTCCACAAGTCATAAAAGGGCCGAGTTTGAAGACCCCTGCCCTTGGCAGTGGTGGGATTCAGCCGGTTCGCACCACTTCGGCAGAACCGGTAGCTAATTTCTTTGTTGCCCAGGCCCAGAATGGACTTCCGGAAGCGGCATCCAGACAGAGAACCGGTTGTTCACATATGTGAATCCCACCACTGACCCTTGGACTTCCTTTCAGTGGGGGCCAAGGCTGTTCTTTCTCCTCCCCTTGGACCAGCTGTGCAAACACATCGAAGGCTTCTCGGCAGTTGATCCTGTCTAGCAAACAAACACCGATCTTGGTCCTGGCTCTGAGACTTTACAGATCACTGGGAGATCCGGGGTGAAATCAGGCGATAGCCGGAAGCCTGGATGACATTCCAGCACTGGGAGAGGAAACGGAGCTGCAACGGAGCACGAAGGGAGAGCTGACGATAAAGAAGGTCAACCAACTCATCCCGGCAACCTGAAGCTGCCGAAGCTCACGCATGCAGCTGGGCGCCAGCCAGAGGCCCTCTGGATCATGTGAGATGACTTTTCCCAGTCATAGTAAAAGCCAACAAGCGAGATTTCCGAGCAAACCACGGCCTTTGGTGGGAAATCAGCATGTTCCAGCTGCAGGAAGCCGGCGAAACGCTTCATTCCTGTGAGGTTCTTTGGAAATTTGACTGAAGACCTCAGGGTGGCGAGACAGAGAACGGCGAATTGGCTCCTGTCAAAGTAGGGAAGAGCCTCGTGCAGTGGTGGCATTCAGTCGGTTCGCACCAGATCGGCAGAACCGGTAGCTAATTTCTTTGTTGCCCAGGCCCAGAACGGACTTCCGGAAGCGGCATCCACACAGAGAACTGGTTGTTCACCTATTTGAATCCCACTCCTTCCTTCCTTCCTTCCTTCCTTCCTTCCTTCCTTCCTTCCTTCCTTCCTTCCTTCCTTCCTTCCTTCCTTCCTTCCTTCCTTCCTTCCTTCCTGTGGTAGGATTCAGATGGTTCGCACCACTTCGGCAGAACCGGTAGCTAATTTCTTTGTTGCCCAGGCCCAGAACGGACTTCCGGAAGCGGCATCCACACAGAGAAACCGGTTGTTGACATATTTGACTCCCACCACTGGTCTCGTGGCACTTTAAGGGCTGGGAAATCTCTTTGGGGGCAGATGGCGAGTTTTTTCTCAATCTGGGCCCAGCAGATATGGAAGAGTGTAATATAAGGAACGGTTGCTGGAATTGGGTATGTCAGGGGTGGCGAATCTATGGCACGCGTGCCAGAGGCGGCACTCAGAACCCTCTCTGTGGACACACGCACCATGCCCTGGGCGTCTCTCTTCAACCAGCCGCCTGCTGAGGTCCCACATGGCCAGATGCATCCCAGCACCCATGCGCTCGCTGGCCCCTGTGTGCAGGGGCCGATGGTGTCAGGCAGCAGCCGCCCCAGCCCCTGCCTCACCTTGTTCTGTGACAATGGCCCCCCCGCCCTGCCTCGCCTCACCCCGCAGGACGAGCCTCCTGCCCACCACCCCACCTGCCAGAGACCCCCTGGATCTCCCCCAACCCTGCCCGGCCCCCACAGGCATCCCTCCCCACAAGCAACATCAAGGTGATCACACCCACCTTGGCCACACCCACCCAATCCGCCATGACCACCACAGCCACGCCCACCCAGTGGGCCATGCCCACCTGGCACCCAGCGATAAATAAGTGGGTTTTGGGTTGCAGTTTGGGCACTCGGTCTCTAAAAGTTTCGCCATCACTGGGGTGTGTCTAGTTTAATGAAGAGAAGGACGAGGGGGGACATGATAGCAGTCTTCCAATATCTCAGGGGCTGCCACAAAGAAGAGGGAGTCAAGCTATTTTCCAAGGCGCCTGAAGGCAGGACAAGAAGCAACGGATGGAAACTGATCAAGGAGAGAAGCAACCTAGAACTAAGGAGAAACTTCCTGACAGTTAGAACAATTAACCAATGGAACAACCTGCCTCCAGAAGCGGTGAATGCTCCAACACTGGAAGTTTTTAAGAAGAGACTGGA
>NW_015389892.1:163915-185885 GCF_001527695.2 Protobothrops mucrosquamatus
AGCCCAGCACTGTGTTGGCCTTTTTGGGCAGCTGCAGCACACTGCTGGCTCATATTTAAATGATTGTCCACTAGGACTCCAACGTCCCTCTCACAGTTACTACTATATGTGGACTCCAACTCCCAGAATTCCCCAGCCAGCATGGGGAACGCTGCAACGGTCGTCAATGTGAAAAACGATCATGTGACTTTTTCCAGTGCCGTCGTAACTTTGAACGGTCACTGAATGAACTGTGGTAAGTCAAGAACTACCTTCTCTTTCCCCCTTGCTTTCTCTTTCCCCATATCTTTATTTCAGTTGTGTTTATGCTATGATTTTATATGACGATTTAATCCTTTTTTTTTTGCCAAAGGAAGTTTATTTTTCCTTGCTCCCTCTCTTTAGGCAGCACAAAAATTGCTTGAATTCCGTCTTCTCTCCTGGTAGATTTCCAGTGGAAAGGAAAAAAAAGATGGACAGTGGACAAAAAAGAGGGGCAGGAATGGGAGCTGATGTCATCGACGCATATACAAACAGGCTCAGCCAAAGAAACTTTGGGAATAAGGCAGAGCCATTGCGTAATACAAGGCCAAACTAAAATCAACAAGAATAAACAACTAAAGAACAACAGTGGAACGTTAATACCATTTTTCTTCTAGCGAAGCTGCCAAGATCTAAGAGAGCCAGCACATTTTTCAATGTATTTCCGCTCTTCTCTGCTTTTCTATCTCCAACACATTTATTCAGTGGAGTTATTGGATGCATTTTTATAACGGCTCTGCACCACCCTGCTTGCAAGGAACGGAGAAACTTTTCCTAACTGGAGAAGAAATTTCCCGACAGTTAGAACAATTTATCAGTGGAACAACTTCCCTCCAGAATAACAGAAACAGCACAGTTGGAAGGCAGCTTAGAGCTCATCTAGCACAACCCCCTGCTCAGGCAGGAAACCCTATACCATTTGAGGCAAATGATTGTCCAATCTCTTCTGGGGGCCCCCAAGACCCTCCTGCTCATCCAGCTGCTGCCTGCCAAGGGCGCGCAAGGTAGGAGCCATCAAGTGGAGCAAGTTTCTTGGCAGGTGGACTTTGTGCCCAGATACAGAAGAACAGAAAAACAGAGTTGGAAGGGACCTTGGAGGTCATTTAGTCCAACCCCCTGCTCAGGCAGCAAACCCTATATACCATTTCAGACAAATGGCTGTCCAGTCTCTTCTTAAAAACTTTCAGTGTTGGAGCATTCACAGCTTCTGGAGGCAGGTTGTTCCACTGGTTAATTGTTCTAACTGTCAGGAAATTTCTCCTTAGTTCTAGGTTGCTTCTCTCCTTGATTAGTTTCCATCCATTGCTTCTTGTCCTGCCTTCAGGTGCTTTGGAGAATAACTTGACTCCCTCTTCTTTGGGGCAGCCCCTGAGATATTGGAACACTGCTATCATGTCCCCCCTCGTCTTTCTTTTCATTAAACTACACATACCCAATTCCAGCAACCATTCTTTATATGTTTTTAGCCTCCAGTCCCCTGATTATCTTTCTTGCTTTTCTCCACTCTAGAGTCTCAACATATTTTGTGAATGCTCCAATACTGGAAGTTTTTAAGAAGAGATTGGACAACCATTTGGTACAGAGTTTCCTGCCTGAGCAGGAGGTTGGACTAGAAGACCTTCAAGGTCCCTTCCAACTCTGTTATTCTGTAAAAAAAAAAAAAAAGCAGTTGTCTGTCAAAGAACCAGCGCACTGTAGTAGCTCAGATGTTGAACTTGGTTTGGGTAGATCGAGGCTTGAGTCCCCACACATTCAGAGATCTGGGAGTCAATTCCTTTCGCTCATCTTGCGGCTGGAGAGATAAAATGAGGGGAGAGCTTTTTCCGAGACGTCTTCGGTGCCCTCTCAGCTTGGTGCTCTCTGAGCTTGATTGTTTCCTTGCAGACATTTCATTACCCAAATTAGATCTTTTTTTTTTCTTTACTTCCTCTGGGAGATGCAAAGTTCTTGTTCTTCCTCTTCTGGGGGCTTCAGCCATTGTTGTTGATACTGTTATCACCTGTCTTTGATGTTGCCTCTATGTCTTCTAGGTCTGACCCTTGTTCTTTGAGCTTCTCCTCTTTTTTGTATATGCTTCGTAGGGTATGGAATCCCCAGACATCGTCTCTAAGTCAGCAAACCACTTTATTCGCTGGTTTTGTATCCATGCACCGATGATGTTACCTAGTTTGGGGAATGAGAGGTGTGCAAGGAAACAACCAAGCTCAGAGAGGACCAAGCACTTCACAGTTCAACCCTGAGCTTCAAATATTCTTCAGCTCTCCGAGAAAAGACCTCGGTGCAGCAAATGACAATTAGCTTGTGAGCCAAAAGGGCAAGTTCTCCACTGGTTCCTAACACTGTCCTTGAACAATGGCACGGCCTGCAGCTATTAGCAGCTAATGATCGAGTTGATCGGGCTTTCTTTAGCTTCCTGATCTGTAGCCCAAAATGCAAAGCAAAAGGAAAGTGATGGTAGGAAGAGACCTGCCTGGATATCTCCAACAAACGGTGCCAGGGACCCAGTTTCCTTAAAGTCTTTCCAGAGATTCTCAGTCATCCAGGTCATGGTTGTCCCCAAAGCGCTTTTCCAAAAGGCAACTGGACTTTCTTTGAAAACATTTTGCTTCTCATCCAAGGAGCTCATCCATCAGAACTGAAGAAGCTTCTTGGACGAGAAGCAAAAAACAAGAAAGTCCAGTTGCCTTTTGGAAAAAGTACCACTGGGACACCCGGTTTCCTTAATTTTTCTTGATGGTATGTGAGCTTATGCATAACTTTAGGCCAGTATTTCTCAACCATGGCAACGTTAAGGTGTGTGGACTTTTACTTCCACTAATCAAGGAGAAAAGCAACTTAGAACTAAGGAGAAACTTCCTGACAGCTAGAACAATGAACGACTTGCCTTCAGAATTTGTGGGGGCTCCGTAATATCTCAATGACTACCTTTTGGGGTGACTGCCCCCCCTCAATTCTCCTCCTGCTGCTACCGGTAGCTACAGCTACAGGATATTGCTGATTTCTGTTGCTGTTCCCTGTTGGAAGTGAACAATTTGTTTTCTGCTGACCAGGGAGAAGAAAGCCAGGCCACTGACCAAGATAGACCTTTTTCACTCTTTTCCCCCCTCCCAGCAAAGAAACTATTTAATAACTATCTGTTACTATATATTCAGATGAAAAATGGGGAAAGCTAGCTGAGTTTCCCAGAATTGCTAGAAGCTACAAGTTCTCCCCATGTTCCAGTGCTCTAGCTGGTCTATTTCTATCTCCCAAAATTCTGGCTCGGGAATTCTGGGAGTTGAAGTCCACACATCTTAGAGTTGTCGTGGTTTAAGAGAGACTGTCACGGAGGTTCTGTCCTGGTCCGAAGCTGGTCTTTTTCTTAAACATGATGCTGGCCTGTTTTGTTTTGTTTTGTTTTTTATTTGTTTGTTTTTGCAGATCAAGGTTCTGTTCACTTTAGGTACAAAACTTTAGAGGCAAAATTTGGACAGGCAAGAGAGTTGTCTATCCTGTTCCCCGTCTGGTTTTGCAGCATTACCACTAACCCAAACAGTGGAACTTCTGCGGAAAAAAAAAGATTTTTAAAAAAAATCAGCAATATATCCTTGGCAGAGTCGTGTTCTCCATCTGGGTGGTACTCGCTTCTCCATAAATATTGGCAGAGCTTATGTGCCTCCACTGTGTCCCTATTTAATGCTTCCAAATATTGCTGCATGTTCTTCCTTTTGGAAGATAAGAGATGCTTGCCTTGCTCAGCCATAAGGAACTGCCTGGATAGACTCTTGGCTGAGAAAAGGAAAGGAGAGACGAGATCCAAAAGTCATAAGTGAACAATAAATTCCACTCTGCTGCGGCATGATTCCCCATGCTGGCTGGGGAATTCTGGGAGTTGAAGTCCACAAGTCTTCAAGTTGCCTAGGTTGGACACCCTGGACTAAATCGGGTCTTATTTATTTATTTGATTGTTGGTTTATTTGTTTATTACATTTATATGTCGTCGATCTCACTGTCACGTGACTTACAATCTGATAAAACAATATTATCAAAGTTTAGAATCAGAATAGAACAGAGCTGGAAGGGACCTTGGAGGTCTTCTAGTCCAACCCCCTACTCAAGCAGGAGACTCTATATACCATTTCAGACAAGTGGCTGTCTAATCTCCCCTTAAAAACCTCCAGTGATGGAGCACCCACAACTTCTGGAGGCAAGCTGTTCCACTGGTTAATTGTTCTCACTGTTAGGAAATTTCTCCTTAATTCTAGGTTGCTTCTCTCCTTGATTAGTTTCCATCCGTTGTTTTTTGTCCTGCCTTCAGGTGCTTTGGAAAATAAGTTGACCCCCTCTTCTTTTTGGCAACCCCTCAAATACTGGAATACCACCATCGTGTCACCCCTAGTCTTTCTTTTCTCTAGATGAGATGTACATAAATCCTGCAACCCTTGTTCACATGTTTTAGTCTCCAGGTTTTTAATAACCTTAGTTGCTCTACAATAAGTAGAATCTTAAAAGGAATAGAGAAATAGCTAAGATAGCGGGGGGGGGGGGGGTTGATATAGAATAGAATAGAATAGAATAGAATAGAACAGAATAGAATAGAATAGAATAGAGTGGGATGGGATGGGATGGGATGGGATGGGATGGGATGGGATGGGATGGGATGGGATGGAATGGAATAGAATAGAATAGAATAGAATAGAATAGAATAGAATAGAATAGAATAGAATATATGCAATGGAATGGAATGGAATGGAATATATGGTATGGAATGGAACGGAACGGAACGGAACGGAACGGAATGGAACGGAACGGAACGGAACAGAACAGAACAGAACAGAACAGAATAGAATAGAACTGGAAGGGACCTTAGAGGTCTTCTACTCCAGCACCCCTCTCAAGTAAGAGAATCTATACCATCTCAGACAAGTGACTGTCTAGTAGAGGGGTCTGCAACCTTGAGAACTTTAAGACTTGTGGACTTCAATTCCCAGAATTCCTCAGCCAGCTGGCCTGAGGAATTCTGGGAGCTGAAGTCCACAAGTCTTAAAGTTCTCAAGGTTGCAGACCCCTGGTCTAGCAAGTGACTTGGGATGAGACCTATTTAATCCAGTAACCACCTCCAGAATGGCACACACCCCATTCCGGGCATGGAAACCAGCCTTTGCATCTTTACATAGAAATTGGCAGCTCTACCCAGACATTGGCATAAATAGTTACCCCCGCAAAGCAAAGGAAATCTACATGGATTGGGTCAGCTGATTGTTTTTTTTCCTGGAGGGGAGGAAAGGGAGGAGGAGGAGGAGGAAAGGGCAGCAAATGTAGAATTGGACCCATTTTGTTCCTGCTGGAGAGGTGGGCCCGGTAAGAGCTGATGATGGGATTGTTCTGCTGATGAGCTGGCACCACTTGGCACTCTGCTTTCAGGGGGCTAAAGGATCCTGCCGGGTGCCAATTAGGTGAGATGGAAGCGAGAGGAGGAGGAGGGGGAGGGGGGAGGAAGGGAAGACAAGGGGTGGACAAACTCCTTCAATCTTGATTAGACTATGGCTTATATTGCTGCAAAAGGGCAACTACCTGGAAGAGAGTATGTAGGCTTGTTGAGGGTTTCCAGATCTAGGCTGAGCAGAATCATAAAATCATAGGGCTCAAAGGGACCTCTGAGATCTTCTAGTCCAGTGATGGCGAACCTTTTAGAGACCGAGTGCCCAAACTCAACCCAAAACCCACTTATGCATCGTCGGGTGCCAGGTGGGCATGGCCCATTGGCTGGGTGTGGCCCATTGGGTGGGCATGGCTGCGGTGCTAACAGCAGACTGGGTGAGACTAAAAAGTTCAATCAATCAATTCCAACTTTGCAAGATCTTTTTTTTTTCCCCACGAGAAGTTGAAATTGACTGATTGAACCTTTTTTTTTGTACACAGCGGCGGAGGCCTAAAGCGAAAAGGTTTTATAAAACTCAGCTGAAGGCCCAGGACTGGGGCGACGGCACGCGTGCCCATAGAGAGGGCTCTGAGTGCCGCCTCTGCCACCCGTACCATAGGTTCGCCATCACTGGTCTAGTCCAATCCCCTGCTCAAGGCAGGGGCCTTATATCATCTGAGGCACGTGGTTGTCCAGTCTGTTTTTGAAAACCTCCAGCGATGGAGCACCCATAACCCCGGGAGGCAAGCTATTCCACTGATTAATTGTTCTCGCTGTCCGGAAATTTCTCCTGACTTCTAGATTGGATCTCTCTTTAATGGTCTCCCAACCTTTATTTCTTGTCCCGTCCTCTCGTGACACAGATGATGTGCTAGGTTGGAAAACTGTTGGTTGGTTGGTGGCCAACATTCTTTCTTTAGAGATTCGGTGCAAAGCAGATCCTGTCTCAGAAAGGGTAGAGCTGAGAGCAGAGTGGCTTGGCGCCTTTCTGAGGTTGGCACCCTCATCCCCAGACTGTGTACCCCATAATCTCAAGCTGGAGAAAACCAGTTGGCATCCACGTTCCTTTCCAGTTTTAACATTCAATCGTTTCCTTGCACGCTTCCCTGGCAAATAATCTTATTCCAGCAGAGGTTTCTGTTTATTTCTGAGCACCGGGGCATTAATAAGGGGGGTGGGGGGGAACCCTTCCTTTTTGCACAAGTAGCACTATTGCTTTGTTGTTCAGTTGCTCAGTTGTGTCCGATTCTTCATGACCCATGATCCACAGCAAGCCAGGCCCCCTTGTCCTCCATTGTCTCCTGGAGTTTGCCCAAACCCATGTCCATTGCATCTATGACACCATCTAACCATCTTCTCCTTCTGCCTTCCCTCTTTCCCAACATCAGGATCTTTCCCAAGGAGTCCTGTCTTCTTATTCGGTGGCCAAAATTTTTGAGCTTCAGCTTCAGCTGTCCTTCCAAAGGACAGCCAGGGTTGATTTCCTTTAAGATCGATTGATTTGATCTCCTTGCAGTCCAAGGGACTCTGAAGCGTCTTCTCCACAATTCGAAAGCATCACTTCTTCATCACTCAACCTTCCTTATTGTCCAACTCTCACATCCCATTTCGGAAGAGTTTCTTGACTGCCGATGAGCAAGGAAGAAAGGGGGAAACTCTGCCTTGATTTTTGTTGTTGTTCCGTCACTAAATAGTGTCCAACTGTTTGCGAACCCCATGGACCACGGTACGCCAGGCACCCCTGTTCTCTGCTGTCTCCCAGAGTTTGCCCAAATTCATGTTTGTTGTGTTGATTACGCTATCTAACCATCTCATCCTCTGCCGTCTCCTTCTCCTTTTTCCTTCCATCTTTCCCAAGATCAGGGTCTTTTCCAATGAGAGCACTATTGCAAGGGGCCTTAAAATATTTATTTACTTACTTACCTAACATGAATGTATTTATTTTATTAAAACAAGTCGTTATGGGCTGCCCAGCTCATACACAAGTGACTGCGGGGTAACATACAACATTAAAAATCCACAACCTGTTGTTAGTTGTGAAGTTGTGTCCGACTCATCGCAACCCCATGGACAACGTTCCTCCAGGCCTTCCTGTCCTCTACCATCTCCATTTAAGCTCACACCTGCTGCTTCAATGACTCCATCCAGCCATCTCATTCTCTGTCGTCTCCTTCTTCTCTTGCCCTCCATCTTTCCCAGCATCAGGCTCTTCTCCAGGGAGTCCTTCCTTCTCATTAGGTGGCCAAAGTACTTGAGTTTCAACTTCAGGATGTGGCCTTCTAAAGAGCAGTCAGGATTGATCTCCTCTAGGACTGACCGGTTTGATCGTCTTGCAGTCCAGGGGACTCGCAGGAGTCTTCTCCAGCACCATAGTTTAAAGGCCTCAATTCTTTGGCGCTCAGCCTTTCTTATGGTCCAACTTTCACAGCCATACATTGCAACTGGGAAAACCATGGCCTTGACTATACGCACTTTTGGTGATGTCTCTGCTTTTTAGCATGCTGTCTAGATTTGCCATAGCTTTCCTCCCCAGGAGCAAGCGTCTTTTAATTTCTTGGCTGCAGTCCCCCATCTGCGGTGATCTTGGAGCCCAGGAAGATAAAATCTGTCACTACCTCCATTTCTTCCCCATCTCTTTGCCAGGAGTTGAGAGGGCCAGATGCCATGATGCCAGTCCTTCATGGATTACTGCCTCCTTCATGGATTACTGCCTTGTCGTGGCGAAGGGGGTTGCGTAACTCAAGGAAGCTATGAGCTATGCCATGCAGGGCCACCCAAGACGGACAGGTCATAGCAGAGAGTTCTGACAAAATGTGATCCACTGGAGAAGGAAATGGCAACCTACTCCAGTATCTTTGCCATGAAAACCCCATAGACAGTACCAAATGGCGTCCGGCCACAACCTGAACACCCCATAAAACAAAAACCCCATAAGATGAAAAATTCCCATGCTTCCTGAAACAGATGCTCTCTTTGATTCCAACAGGGGACACTGTCCGAATTCTCCAAAATCTCTGAAGGAGACTGGTAGCCCTCCCTTCTTTTTTTTTTCCCAGCTAAGAAATTTTAATCAAAGAAATAAGCTTTTGGGGGCCGCACTCCGTGAGTGGGAAGAGAGATATCTAAATTTGAAAAAATATATAAAGATAAATCAATACGTTTCATTTTTCAGTGTTTTGCTACCAGATTTTTTTCTTCTTCTTCTTCTTCAAGATTCTGGAAATTGGATTAGCCCAGCATATTGTCTTCCTTATAGAATCAATAATTCCCCCACCTTGTTTAAATGCACACCTTGTCTTGAGGCAGCTGTTAAGTCAACTACGGCGTGTGCAAAGTAAAAAAAATAAAATAAAACCATTAAAGAGTTCCAACTCTTCCTCAAACACTGGACCCATCCGTGTGCTATTGTCCCAGTTTCTCAGGACCTTCTTCCCCCCTCCCTGCCTTTTCAAAAACGCCGGTTTATCAACCTGACATTAAAGCCATCCTGTTAGCATTGCCCGCAGGAGGTCAGGATGGAACTGGGGTCTGGGAGAATGAGGTTCTTTTGAAGCTGGACAAAGTGGGGGAAACAAAGAAAGGTTTGAGCAGCTAATCTTTCCACAAACAGACAGCCTGCCAGGGAGGCCTCCATGGTGAAGGAAGGGCCAGATTGGATGGGTGTATCCTCTGTAGGCATTCACACAACCTGCTTAACCGGGCTACTGAATTTGCCTCCAGACGTCCTGGGTTTTTAAGAAGAGATTGGACAACCCTTTGTCTGACATGGTATAGAGTAGGGGTCTTCAAACTTGGCCCTTTGATGACTCGTGGACTTCAACTCCCAGAATTCCTGAGCCAGCCACGCTGAGGGGAAATGGAGAGGTTTCCATGCTGAGCCATGCTGGCTCAGGAATTCTGGGAGTTGAAGTCCACGCGTCATAAAAGAGCCAAGGTTGCTTACCCCTGAGCTAGATGGTCTAACTTTGCAGAGGCTGGACACACGCATTCAGACAATTGTTAGATGACAGCTCTTGTAGCCTCAGGTGGTGTCCTTTGAAAATAAACCAGCTTTGTTTTAATTGCGTGGAGATGTGGATGTTTCTGTTTGTGGCTTGTTTTCTGGTAAACCTTCTGAGCTCCTCCAGAAGCAGAGAACTGAAATAAGTGAATCCAATAAAAGAGGGCATCAAATGGTTAGCTCTTTCGCCCGCACACGCCGGTCGGCACTCTCTGCCTGGCTGTGTAGCGGAGACAAAATGAGGGAAGAAATGGAATTCTTTCTCACCGCCCTGTGAAACCTGCCACAAATATTTGCTTCCATCCATCTCCTGACCTCCCTGTGTGGCAGGTCTCCCTCCCGGGGAGGTGATGGTCGAAAGCCCCTGGCCTTTCAAACACCCTTCCCAGGGTATAACCGGTGTCATTAAATCTTCCCTTTCTAATGCATTCAATAATCCTTAGGCCAAACATGCTTTCTCCTCCCTTTCCAGGGCTACCAACGCAGGGCTTGGAGAAGTTGCAAAGATGCTCAGGAAAAGAGACAACAGCTGGCTCCTTTGATCTTTTGATACTAGTACCGCTTTACAAAGCCCTAGTGAGACCACACCTGGAATGCTGCAGCCAGTTTTGGTCACCATGTCACAGAAACGATGTTGAGAGTTTGGAAAAAAAAAATTCAGGGAAGAGCAACTAAGATGATCAAAGACCCGGAGGCTAAAACATACAAAGAACGGCTGCAGGACTTGGGTTTGGCCAGTCTAAAGAAAAGAAGAAACAGGGGAGACATGATAGCAGTGTTCCAGTGTCTGAGGGGCTGCCACAAGGCAGAGGGGGCCAGGTTGTTCACAAGAGCACCAGAGGGATGGACGAGAAACAATGGATGGAAACTGATCAAGGAGAGAAGCAACCTGGAATTAAGGAGAAACTTCCTGACAGTGAGGACAATCAAACAGTGGAACAGCTTACCTCCAGAAATTGTAGGCGCTCCATCACTGGAGATTTTTAAGAAGAGACTAGACAGTCACCTGTCTGAGATGGTGTAGGTTCTCCTGCTTGAGCAGGGGGCTGGACTAGAAGACCCCCAGGGTTCCTTCCAGCTCTATTCTATTCTATTCTATTCTATTCTATTCTATTCTATTCCATTCTATTCCATTCCATTCCATTCCATATTTTCTATTCTATTCTATTCTATTCTATTCTATTCTATTCTATTCTATTCTATTCTATTCTATTCTGTTCTGTTCTGTTCTGTTCTGTTCTATTCTACTCTGTTCTCTTCTGTTCTGTTCTATATCTCCTCTGAACCTGGAAGCTGGGTCTCGTCTAGCCAAATCAGGACACAGAACCGGAGGATGAAGGGTGTGTGTGGAAAAAGGCATTTTTACAAGGGATTCCCAAGTGTTAAACTGCCACCCTGCCTGGTCTCCTAAAAAGCCACCTCGAATTCAGCAGGCTGGCAAGTTGAGTGTCAAAGAAGCCATGTGTCTGGGGCTAAAGATTGCAGTTGGAGCATAAGAGAAGACAAGCTTCGGTTAAAAAATATGATTTACATGTGCACATCCTGTTGATTATTTGCTTTTGGGAGAAGTTATTGGGTGAATAATGACTCAAACAAAGTAATAGGTTGTCAGCATATTTTGTTTGTGGAAAAAAACTAGGCAAGGTTTGGCCAATTAATGGTTTACATTAGCAATGATCAACGCTTCGGGCGGGCAGAAAGTATACTTTTCACTGATCTGACGTCAGATGTTTAATTTTTGGAAAACCCAAGGCAACCTTATAAAAATTCCTGGCGGCAGGCAGGGTCCAGAAAAGACACATCCCGACTCTTCTCTGATAGGAGGAAATTCCCTTTTTAAGCCATGACTCACTTCTGTCGGGGTTAAAAAAAATGTACAGTTGTGGGCTTAAATTACACATAATGCCATACAATGACTAATGAATCAGTTATACCTGTAATATGTGGGTTTTGTGCTTGAGGTGGGGAAAAAAAAGAAACTTTGGCTTTGGGTTTTGCTGTTTTGTTGTTGTTGTTGGTTGATAAGTTATGTCTGACCCATCGCGACCCCATGGACAACGTTCCTCCAGGCCTTCCTGTCCTCTGCCATCTTCTGGAGTCCATTTAAGCTCATACCTACTGCTTCAGTGACTCCATCCAGCCACCTCCTTCTCTATAGTCCCATTCTTCTCTTGCCCTCCATCTTTGCCAAAGTACTTGACTTTCAACTTCAGGATCTGGCCTTCTAAAGAGCAGTCAGGGTTGATCTCCTCTAGGACTGACCGGTTTGATCGCCTTGCAGTCCAGGGGACTCGCAGGAGTCTTCTCCAGCACCATAGTTCAAAGGCCTCAATTCTTTGGCGCTCGGCCTTTCTTATGGCGCAACTTTCACAGCCATACATTGCATCTGGGAAAACCATGGCCTTGACTATACACACTTTTGTTGGCAGGGTGATGTCTCTGCTTTTTAGTATGCTGTCTAGATTTGCCATAGCTTTCCTCCCCAGGAGCAAGCGTCTTTTAATTTCTTGGCTGCAGTCCCCATCTGCGGTGATCTTGGAGCCCAGGAAGTAAAATCTGTCACTACCTCCATTTCTTCCCCATCTATTTGCCAGGAATTGAGAGGGCCGGATGCCATGATCTTGGTTTTCTTAATGTTGAGTTTCAAGCCCACTTTTGCACTCTCCTTCTTCACCCGCGTCAGTTATACCTGTAATATGTGGATTTTGTGCTTGAGGTGGGAGAAAAAAGAAACTTTGACTTGGGGTTTTGCTGTTTAGATAAATAATACCAGAAATGGCTGGTATTATGAAAAAGCAAAAAGCTGTGGCTGAGTGTTATTACCTTATTGTACTGTGCTGAAAAGTATCAGAAGTCAATGCTTTTCTTCCTTTTTCCACTTTTTCTTCTTCTCTTTTTCCTCCCTTACTTTGCTTTCATTTTTCTTTGTATTTAATATTTTGATAAACTAAAAAGAATTTAAAAATCAGAGAAATAACCCAAACCGAGGCCCTATTACTGGTTTACTTACATCAAATAAATGATTTTCTATGAACGATATAGGACTGAACATGTTTTAAAGTTTTAATAGCAAGGAAGCCTTATTTTAAGTTACTCCCGAGGTGAACTGAGACCATTTTGCCTTCCGTCGCAGAATTGTGTGTGGGAGGGCTGCAGAATCCTCTATTTTATTATTTATTTATTTCTACAGGTTGACTTACGAACCGCGACGGAGGCCAAAATTTTTGTTGCTAGGCGAGACAGTCGTTAAGTGAGTTTTGCCCCATTTTACGACCTTTCTTGCCACAGTTGTTAAGTGAATCATTGCAGTTGATTGGTTAGTAACATGGTTACTAAGTGAGTCTGGCTTTTCCGCTGTCAGCAGGTCACAAAAGGGATCGCATGACCCCGGGGCACTGCAACCATCATAATTATGAGTCAGCTGCCAAGCATCTGAATGCAAATCACGTGACCACGGGGTTGCTGCGAGGGTCATAAGTGTGAAAAATGGTCATAAGCAAGGCTTTTTTTGTCATAGAACGCCCAGAACGGAGTTCCAGCACCTTTTTTTGGATGGAACCTTATAGGGTAGGCAAGGCGGGTTGTATGACGTGTGTGAGTTCCGGCACCTTTTTTTTTTTACAAAAAAAACATTGGTCATAAGTCACTATTTTCAGTGCCGTTGTAAGGTCGAACGGTCACTAAACCAACTGTGGTATGTTGAGGACTACTTGTATCGTACAATGACTTCACACAGTATGCTCAGGCTCACAATAACACACAAAGACCATAGTGGGTGAACCACAATCTTCCCAAAGCAGCTGCATTTAGCCGAGCGTTCTGTGTTGTGTGAATCCAGCTATTTGCTCTAGGCCAGGGGTAAGCAACCTTGGCTCTTTTATGACTTGTGGACTTCAACTCCCAGAATTCCTGAGCCAGCCATGCTGAGGGGAAAGGGAGAGGTTTCCAAGCTGAGCCATGCTGGCTCAGGAATTCTGGGAGTTGAAGTCCACGAGTCATAAAAGGGCCCAGGTTCCCCACCCCTGCTCTAGGGGGTCATTCCGGCTGCAGCCTAACCTCAGTCTCAAATTGTTTCAAGATGTATATTTGTCCTATTGTATTAAACGAGGATCTTAACGATGCTAATCGTGACTGATTTAGTTCGCCAACTTAATGTGGTTTATCCCACTAATGTCCTTCCTCAGATATTTGCAATTTCAAGGAGTTGTAACGGCTCATTTCACTTTCATTTGTTATTTTAAAATCAGTCAGGGCCTGCAAGAGAGATATTGGAAAGAAATTCCAGTGTGCTGTATCGGTGAAGACCAGAACCTGGGTGACAATTAATTCTAGTCTTCCTTAGGCCCAAAAGATGGTGGGGTAGCTTTGGGCCTGCCCCTCTCTTTCAGCCCAACTTACCTCACAGGGTTGTTGTGAGAAAACTAGAGTCCAGAAGCATTAGTATGTACACCACTGTGAAACAAAGCAGTAACTGTGAGAGGGACCTCGGAGTCCTAGTGGACAATCATTTAAATATGAGCCAGCCGTGTGCTGCAGCTGCCAAAAAGACCAACACAGTGCTAGGCTGCATTATCAGAGGGATAGAATCAAGATCATGTGAAGTGTTAATACCACTTTACAATGCCTTGGTAAGGCCACACTTGGAATACTGCATCCAGTTTTGGTCACCACGATGTAAAAAAGATGTTGAGACTCTAGAAAGAGTGCAGAGAAGAGCAACAAAGGTGATCAGGAGACTGGGGGCTAAAACATACAAAGAATGGTTGCAGGAATTGGGTATGTCTAGCTTAAGGAAAAGAAGGACTAGCGGTGACATAATAGCAATGTTCCAATATTGAAGGGGTTGCCATAAACAAAAGGGAGTCAAGCTATTCTCCAAAGCACCTGAGGGCAGGACAAGAAGCAATGGATGGAAACTAATCAAGGAGAGAACCAACTCAGAACTAAGGAGTCATTTCCTGACAGTGAGAACAATTAACCAGTGGAACGACTTGCCTCCAGAAGTTGTGGTGCTCCATCACTGGAGGCTTTTAAGAAGAGACTGGACAACCACTTGTCTGGGATAGTATAGGGTCTTCTGCTTGAGCAGGGGGTTGGACTAGAAGACCTCCGAGGTCCCTTACAATAACATTCTGTTCTGTTATAAAAAAAACACTCACTTGTTCTTATCCTGCTTCCCTTGCCTGTTTTCCCAGTTCCTGACAGTACCCTAAGGAAATGGATGACAGAACTCAACAGATCTGAGCAATGGTTGGGTGGGGAATTCTGGGAGCTGAAGTCCACACATCTTAAAAGTCGAGAAACACTGGATTTGACTCCCCCCTTGAAGCTGCCTTTTTCATCCTGTTGAAATAAGCAGGAAAAGCCTATTTTAACAACTATGGTGCCGCTAAAGGTGACTTCAACCACTCTTTCTTCTGGGCTGGGGGTGAGATGAGAGCAATGTTTAGAGATACAGCAGGAAAATGAGGTGGGCTCAGATGTGGAATGGAATGGAATAGAACAGAACAGAATAGGAGTTGGAAGGGACCTTGGAGATCTTCTAGTCCAACCCCCTGTTCAGGCAGGAAACCCTTTACTCTGGAGAATAGCTTGACTCCCTCTTCTTTGGGGCAACCCCTGAGATATTGGAACACTGCTATCCTGTCCCCCCCCCTCGTCCTTCTCTTCATTAAACTATGTGTGCTACATGACCGTTTTTCACAGTTACGACCTTTGCACCATCCCCACGATCATGTGATCAAAATTCAGACGCTTGGCCACTGCTTCATATTTTATGACCGTTGCTGTGTCCCAAGGTCGTGTGATCCGCTTTTGTGACCTTCTGACAAAGCAAAGTCAGTGGGGAAGCCAAGATTCATTTAACAACCGGGTTACAAATTTATCAACCGCAGTGATTCCCTTAACAACAGTGGCAAGAAAGATTGTAAAATGGGGCAAAACTCGCTTAACAAAGGTCTCACTTAACAACAAAAATGTTGGGCTCAGTTGTGGTCGTACGCTGAGGACTAGCTGTGTAGGAAGAGGGCTACCTTATTCCTCCCTGCCAGCCCAATCTTTCCTTTCCGAGCCTTTTGGGGGGGGGCATAATTTTTTATTTTATTCACAAAGCTAAAATGCACACAAAAAAAACCTCCCCCCAAAAAAGAGCGAAAAATCAAGCCTTTTTTTTTTTTTTTTTTTTACCAAGAAAAGAATCTGGAACTTTTTATCGAAGGCTATAAACAAAGACTGTAAGGTTTATTGTCTTTTAAACATACTTTGAGACGGGAACAAGAATCCTATGGATATAAAATAAATAACACCTCCCCAAATCTTGCTACAGAACACCTGGCATATATCCCCCCCCTTCCCTTTTCTCTCTCTCTCTCTCTCTCTCTTTCTCCCCCCCCCATCCCCCTCCCTGTTTTATCCCATTATTTTACAGGAAGTTTCTTCATCATTCCAACACATTGCTCGGTCATGCCGGAGTGTTTTCATGCCGAAGATGAGGAAAATAATAAAGTCCATGTGTTATAGACAAAACACAGCTGGTTCACTCCCGTGCTGACCAAGTCAGTTCCTGGCCCCCTTCGCTCTCACCTCACGGCTGTTACCTTGCACATTTGGGGCTTGGCTGCACAAAAACTAGAAAATTCCCACTCCTCCAGCTAATATGGATGGATGCTTGGCATTCTCCAGCCTTCCCCCACCCCTCTCTCTGTCTGTCTCTCTTTCTCTTTCTCTGTCTCTCTCTCTCTCTCTCTTTTTCTTTCTTTCTCTCTTTTCCTTTCTGTTTCTTTGTGTGTGTGTTTTCTCTCTCCCTCCGTTTCTCTCTCTCTCTCTCTCCTTTTCTCTCTGTCTCTTTCATCCTGTTTCTGTCTTTCTTTTTCTCTCTCACACTCACTCTCTTCTTCTGTCTGTTTCTTTGTGTGTGTGTTTTCTCTCTCCCTCCGTTTCTCTCTCTCTCTCTGCTTCTCACTCTGTCTCTTTCATCCTGTTTCTGTCTTTCTTTTTCTCTCTCACACTCACTCTCTTCCTCTGTCTGTTTCTTTGTGTGTGTGTTTTCTCTCTCCGTTTCTCTCTATCTCTCTCTCTGCTTCTCACTCTGTCTCTTTCATCCTGTTTCTGTCTTTCTTTTTATCTCTCACACTTACTCTCTTCCTCTGTCTGTTTCTTTGTGTGTGTGTTTTCTCCCTCTCCATTTTTCTGTTTCTCTCTCTCTCTCTCTCTCGCTCTCTCTCTCTGTGTGTGTGTGTGTGTGTGTGCTTCTCACTCTGTCTCTTTCATCAGGTTTCTGTCTCTTTCATTTTCTCTCTCACACTCACTCTCTTCCTCTGTCTCTGTTTCTTTGTGTGTTTTTCTCTCTGTTTCTCTGTATGTCTCTCTGTGTGTGTGTGTGTGTGTGTTTGTGTGTGCTTCTCACTCTGTCTCTTTCATCCTGTTTCTGTCTCTTTCATTTTCTCTCTCACACTCACTCTCTTCCGTCTCTGTTTCTTTGTGCGTGTTTTCTCTCTCCGTTTTTCTGTTTCTCTCTCTCTCTGCTTGTGTGTGTGTGTGCTTCTCACTCTGTCTCTTCCATCCTGTTTCTGTCTCTTTCTTTTTCTCTCTCACACTCACTCTCTTCCTCTGTCTCTGTTTCTTTGTGTGTTTTTCTCTGTTTCTCTGTATGTCTCTGTGTGTGTGTGTGTGTGTGTTTGTGTGTGCTTCTCACTCTGTCTCTTTCATCCTGTTTCTGTCTCTTTCATTTTCTCTCTCACACTCACTCTCTTCCGTCTCTGTTTCTTTGTGCGTGTTTTCTCTCTCCGTTTTTCTGTTTCTCTCTCTCTCTGCTTGTGTGTGTGTGTGCTTCTCACTCTGTCTCTTTCATCCTGTTTCTGTCTCTTTCTTTTTCTCTCTCACACTCACTCTCTTCCTCTGTCTGTTTCTTTGTGTGTTTTTCTCTCTGTTTCTCTGTATGTCTCTCTCTCTCTCTCTTTCTCTATGTGTGTGTTTCTCTCTCTCTCTCTCTCTCTCTCTCTGTCCGTTTTGCAGAAAACGTGTCCCGCAGGAGAAAAAGGAGGTGGCCAGCTAAGACCAACCACATGTAAAACAGTTATGAATTTCTGCAGCAGATGAGTCACGTAAGCCCCAGCTTCAAAACATGGCAGGCAGGCTTCAAGGCTTTAGAATATCCTACTTTTCTGCAAGCAAGGTGGGAAGTCAAGCAAACCCCTTCCTAAACCTGAGCGGCAGCTTCATTTTTTATTTATTTTTTGCTGCAAATGGGAGCCTGTGGAACCTTCGGTTACCATGCTATTATTCTTTTTAAGTAGCGGCTAGAAACTTTCCATAACAGTTCCCCTTAGCAGGAACTAATGTTCTGCTGATGTAGCAAGATATTGACCTGATTTTTTTTTATTTTTTTTTTGTACCTAGCAGGACTGGGTTCACACGACCCTCTTAAGGACATGCGTGGAAGACATCCTGGTTTATGAGCCCTGGTGGCGCAGTGGTTAGAAGGCATATTGCAGGTTGACTCTGCCGACTGCCAGGGGCTCGATCCCGACAGGCTCAAGGTTGACTCAGCCTTCCATCCTTCTGAGGTCGGTAAAATGAGGACCCAGATTGTTGGGGTGTGTGTGCAATAAGCTGACTCTGTAAACCACTTAGAGAGGGCTGTAAAGCCCTGTGAAGCGGTACAGAAGTCGAAGTGCCATGGCTACATCATTTCATGTCGCTCTAGGGCAGCTGCCCTGGACATTCAACACATTTTTCCCCCCTCTTTGCAGGCAGGGACAGTGATAACTCCCCAGAAAGTTTAGGAATATTGTGTCCCATTGACAACCTGTTAATCAATCAACACTCTCAGAACCTTTGCAGGGCAACCCAGAGGCTGTGTTCAAACAACTGGCTTACCCTGGGTTGCCAGCTAAACTAGAAAGAGAGAGAAAAAAGAAAGAGACAAAGAAGTAAGCTTTGTTAAAGCTAACCATGGCCATGGCATGTTGGGTGAATTCACCCACCAGTCTGACCTGGTTAAGCATGCTGTGTGAAGCCAGACTTATCTTCTACCCTTTGTTTCGTTCTAAATTCCAAGTCCCCACACTCATTGGTTGGTTGTTTCTCTTCCTCCTCCTCCTCCTCCTCCTCCCCCCTCCCCTCCTCCTCCTCCTCCTTCTTTCTCCTCCTTCTTCTCCTCCTCCTACCCCTCCCCTCCTCCTCCTCCTTTCTTCTCCTTCTCCTTCTTCTCCTCCTCCTCCTCCTTCCCCCTCCCCTCCTCCTTCTTTCTTCTCCTCCTCCTTCTTCTCCTTCTCCTCGTTCTTCTTCTCCTTCTTCTTCTTCTCCTCCTCCTCCCCTCCTCCTCCTCTCTTCTCCTTCTCCTCCTCCTCCTTCTTCTCCTTTCTCCTCTTCCTCCTTCTTTCTTCTCCTTCTCCTTCTTCTCCTTCTTCTTCTCCTCCTCCTCCTCCCCCCCTCCTTTCTTCTCCTTCTCCTCCTCCTCCTCCTTCTCCTCCTCCTCCTTCTCTTTCTCCTCTTCCTCCTTCTTTCTCCTCCTTCTCTTCCTCCTCCCCATGCCCCTCCCTCACCCCTCCTCCTTCTTTCTTTCTTCTTCTTCTTCTCCTTCTCCTTCTCCTTCAGTTAATCCAAACAAGCTCTCTGTTCCCACCAAACTTTATTGGCCTAAGTGCTGTTCATTCCAGTCCACTCCCTGCTTCCCGGGATAGGATCTTTCTCCAGTTTTTGCTGAGAGTCTAAGAAGGACCTCTCCCACAGCATCCCCATCTCAGCCCCTTGCCTCTCCCATTCTGTGTTCTAGGCCCGTCCTGGTGTCCCACTGGAAGTGTCACCCTAAGGCTGCCCATTCAAGAAGCTTTGGATTTTAGAAAGAGGGTCTCCACATTTGGGAAGGGCTGGGAGCTGGTGAAAAGCTGGCAAAGAAAAAACAACACATGGTTTTACAAACTGTAGCAGGGAGAGTTTATCAGAGATCAGCAGGATCTTTCTAGCTTCTAATATCTCCACGGGAGCCAGAAACTACCCCGAAGCCACAGAACTCAAGTTATACCGAGAAAGGCGAACACAAAAAGATGGTCAACAGCACAGAACATCTTTTGCTCTCGTCAAGAAAACAGGAGAACCCAAAGGAGAAGTTATTCTTTTTATATCTTGAACGTAAATTTACTTTATTTCAACTCTGGAATCAAATTTCCTTTTCCAAGTTTGCTCCTCTCTCCAGTTTTCCAGTCCAGTTCTCTTCTCCCACCTCTTTAAAAAAACACACACACACACCAAAAAAAAAGCTTAAAGTATAATTGGGAAAAGTAGAGAGGGAAGTACAGGTAGTCCTTGCCTTACGACCGCAACTGAGCCCAAAATTTCTGTCGCTAAGCGAGACAGCTGTTAAGTGAGCTTTGTGAGTTGTGTAGTCACACGGTTGTTAAGCGAATCGGGCTCCTCCCTTGACTTTGCTTGTCAGAAGGTCGCAAAAGGGGATCACGTGACCCTCCCAGGGACACGGCGACCGTCATAAATAGGAGCCAGTTGCCAGGCGTCTCAATTTTGATCACGTGACCTGGAGATGCTGACAGTTGCAAGTGTAAAAAATGGTCCTAAGTCCCTTCCCCACCCCCTCGTGCCCTTGTAACTTTGAATGGTCATTAAATGAACTGTTGTAAGAAGCTGTGAATGCTCCAACACTGGAAGTTTTGAAGAAGAGACTGGACAGCCATTTGTCCGAAATGGTATAGGGTTTCCTGCCTGAGCAGGGGGTTGGACTAGATGACCTCCAAAGGTCCCCTCCGACTTTTTTTTAATTATTATTATTATTATTATGGATCATCGCACAGTCAGCCAGATGTTCAGACTGGATTTGGCATTTACCAAGGACCTGGGATAGGCAGATGTGGATGTTTGATGGTATTACAGATATCGTCACAGGATGGAAGCAGTTCCTAGTAAGGCCGCCTTTTGCAATTGACTAATGGCGAATTTGTCAATGCCAATGGTGTTCAAGTGGTGCTCCAGTTGTTTTGGGATTGCACCCAAGGCGCCTATTACTATTGGTACTACCTTTGCTTGCTTTTGCCACAGTCTTTCTGTTTCTATTTGTAGGTCTTTGTATTTTGTTATCTTCTCCAGTTCTTTCTCGTCTATTCTGCTGTTTCCAGGCACTGCCACGTCCACTATCCAGACTTTTTTGTCTTTCTTTCATTATTATTATTATTATTATTATTATTATTATTATTATTATTATTATTATTATTATTATTATTATTATTATTATTATTATTATTATTATTATTATTATTATTATTATTATTGATCATCACACAGTCAGCCAGATGTTCAGACTGGATTTGGCATTTTGTCTACCTATCGAGTCCTTACCCAGGACCTGGGTTAGGCAGATGTGTGTGTTTGATGGTATTACTAATATCGTCGCAGGATGGAAGCAGTTCCTAGTAAGGCTGCCTTTTGCAATTGACTAATGGCGAATTTGTCAATGCCAATGATGGTGTTCAAGTGGTGCTCCAGTTGTTTTGGGATTGCACCCAAGGCGCCTATTACTATTGGTACTACCTTTGCTTACTTTTGCCACAGTCTTTCTATTTGTAGGTCATCATCATCATCATCATCATCATCATCATCATCATCATCATCATCATCATCATCATCATCATCATCATCATCATTATTATTATTATTATTATTATTATTATTATTATTATTATTATTATTATTATTATTATTATTATTATTATTATTATTATTATTTTGAGGACCAGCTGCACACCCCTTTTTGGAAAGGCAGCTCAAAGCCGCCTTTGCTTTAGGCAGATCAGATCAACACCAAAACAGGAAGGACCTCACGTAAGGACTGCAGATCAGCCGCTAAACTGTAAATATTTTTGGAAGTTCGCACAACCGCACCCCACCGCGCCATTTTAACGGTTCAGACAGAAAACCAACCGTTGACCTCCATCCTCAAACATCAGAATGGATCTCAGTCCAGAGTCTTCCAGGCCAAGGCAAGGACAGACCCTTTGCACCCAATCCTAAAGCCCAACAAACATTTTTTGGGGGGGGCTGCCAAATTCCGAAGGGCGAAAGGGCGCGGATGCAGTGGTTAGGGGTCCATGTGCTCTCCAGATGGGATGGATCGCAGTTTCCATCATCCCCCCCCCCTCAACCCAATTCTCTTTGGGGGAAAAGCTGTATTAGGTCAATGCAGGGAGACAGTTTTGGGGCGCCCAGTTAGGAGCCTGGGCTGGACTGGTTTCAAGAGGAAAGAGTGTTGCTAAGGATCCATTCTCAGACAGGGTTATATATCAGAATGCAGGATTTGACATTACTTTGATGGGCAGGTAGACGATTCTTGAGAAGGGGAGGGGTCTTTACCAAGGAACCCCCTTCTGGAGGAATGGGCAATTTATTCAGTAGGGTTGGGAAAGGGGAGATAACCCCCCCCCCTTTCTGGCAGAACGGAAAGCTTTCATTTTAGCAAAGGGGGGGGCCTACATCGTAGGAAGCATGGGGGTCTCCCTCGGCATTTTCCAGGCCTGTTTGGACCGGGGCTTTCTGGGGGGGGG
>NW_015389892.1:187863-213404 GCF_001527695.2 Protobothrops mucrosquamatus
AGGGTGCCGTCAGTCAGACAGTGCCGGCTGGCGACCCCCAGGGGGAGGGCCTTCTCTGTTGGAGCCCCCTCCCTATGGAACGAATTACCCCCAGAGATCCGGGTCATTCCGGATCTCCCCTCCTTCCGCCGCGCCCTCAAGACATGGCTATTCCAGCTAGCGGGACTGGCCTAAGGGATATTTTAATTTGATTTTAATTCGATTTTAATTTGGTTTTTAACATCATTTTAAAAAGAAACGGCAAAAAATCAATATTTCATTTTAATTGTATTTTAAACTTAGTATTTTGTATGGTTTGTCTGTTTTTTAACTTGCTGTAAGCCGCCCTGAGTCCGCCAGGAGAAGGGCGGGGTATAAATTTAATTTAAAAAAAAAAACAACAAAAAAAAACACCTAGAAATAAAGAGAATTTTCCTGACAGTCAGAACAGTTAGCCAGTGGAACGACTTGCCTCCAGACGTTGTGGGTTGCTCCATCGCTGGAGGTTGTTAAGAGGAGACTGGACAACCCTCGGTCTGAAATGGGATAGGCCAGGGGGTAGGCAACCTCGGCTCTTTTATGACTCGTGGACTTCAACTCCCAGAATTCCTGAGTCAGCTATGCTGACTCAGGAATTCTGGGAGTTGAAGTCCACGAGTCATAAAAGAGCCGAGGTTGCCCACCCCTGGTATAGGCTCTCCTGCTTGAGCAGGGGGTTGGACTAGAAGACCTCCAAGGTCCCTTCCAACTCTGTTCTTCTTGTTCTTCCGCTCCGCTGACTCGGTCAACGCGACCCTCTTCCGTTCTTTCCGCCTGACGGTGTGTCTCTGAACGTGTGAAGAGCAGACTCGGATGCACCCTCCGAGTTCTGATGGATGTGCCCTTTGGGGGAAAGATTCCCGAGGCGACCCTGGGTGCAGCTTGTTTGCAATTTAAGCGGGGGGGGGAACAGATGGAGGATGGGTCCCCTTCGATCACTGAAATCAATTAGATCAGGGGTTCCCAACCAGGGGTTCCCCTGGGGGTGCGAGACGATAGTCCAGGGGGTGCAAAAACATGGGTGTTCAAAATTATAGTATATATGCATAATTCGTTGCCGTTATTTCGAACTTTTTGTAAGGGGTGTGAGAATATATCAGAAGCGTTTTAAGGGTGCGGGGTATAGAAAAGGTGAATAATAATGATAAAGTTGGAAGGGACCTTGGAGGTCATCTAGTCCAACCCCCTGCTCAGGCAGGAAACCCTATACCATTTTGGACAAATGGCTGTCCAGTTTCTTCTTAAAAACTTCCAGTGTTGGTGCATTCACCGCTTCTGGAGGCAGATTGTTCCACTGGTTAATTGTTCTAACTGTTCTAAGGTTGAATTAGGTGAACGCAGGTTCTCCTTTTTTTTCTTGGATATTCACCTTTAACTTTAGCTTCTTATTTTGACTTCGTTCGTGGGAATGTGATGATGCGATGGGTATCCAGAGGTGAACCCCTCCAGCTCCATCCTGGCCAGATGTTTAACCGCAGCTGGATTGTCCTTGTTCTGGGTCTGCACCATAGACAAATCCTAGACAAACTAAATGGGCCAATTTAACACAGATTGCGCTTTGCACAATATATAATGCGCAGTGCTTTATATAAGTGCAGCAGTGGCTATACGCCTTTAGCGGGTCTGAGTAAGTGGGTTGTATGAATACAGCATAGCTAGTCAGTGTCTCCAGATACTAGTAACCGTAGTTTAGGCATCTTTTTGTCATTCTGCTTGAATTCTAGTAAGGATAAAAATATATATACTCCCTGTATGGATCAAAATATTGTATCCTTTTTTTTTTTTTTGCTGTTGCACCTAAAGGCAGGACAAGAAGTAAAGGGTGGAAGCTAATCAAGGAGAGAACCAGTATAGAACTAAGGAGAAATCTCCTAACAATGAGAACAATCAATCAGTGGAACGACCTGCCTCCAGAAGTTGTGGGTGCTCCATCACTGGAGGTTTTTAAAAAGAGATAGGACAACTATTTGTCTGAAATGGTATAGGGTCTCCTACTTGAGCCGGGGGGGGGGGGTTGGACTAGATGACCTCCAAGGTCCCTGCCTTCCAATTCTGTTTTCTGTTATATTTTCACTTTGACAATAATAACCAGGTTGAGGGCTAAATTCTTGGGGAAATCCCGATTCGAAGAAATGCTTCCCAAGGGGAGGATAAAAGAGTAGAGTCTGCAGGATCAGGTGATCTGGATCAGCTGGGACTCCTGGCTTTAAATGGGCATTTGGAGGGGGGGGCTTGGAAGAGCAGGATAAGGATAAAGTAGCAAGCAAGTAGGTTGTTTCCTCTCCAGTTTGGGACTGTTGGGATGGGATGGGATGGGATGGGATGGGATGGGATGAGATGAGATGAGATGAGATGAGATGACGGGACGGGACGGGACAGGACAGTGTAAGGGTATGTGGGAAGGACCTTGGGGAAACAGGAGGAAGACATACAGTGTGTAGGCAACGGTGTGATAAACAGCAACTCCCCAGTTGGGGAAAAAGTATGAAAAGTCTTTCAGAGGGAATCCTTCCTAGTTTTCTGGAGACTAAAAAGGAAGGAGGGGAGAAATAAGATTAACGTAATCTTACAAAATAGTTGAGAGCCAGTTTGGTGTAGTGCTTAAGGCAGGGATCTTCAAACTTGGCCCTTTTATGACTTGTGGACTTCGACTCCCAGAATTCCTCAGCCAGTGTGCCTGGCTGAGGAATTCTGGGAATTGAAGTCCACAAGTCATAAAAGGGCCAAGCTTGAAGACCCCTGTTGTTGTAGACAGCTTCCAAGGCTTTAGTTGGAATGCTTACCATGAGGTCTACCAGATATGGGCAGCAGAAATACAAAGAACCACTAGATGGCAGCAAAAATGATAGATGATTCCACATCTCTTGGCTGCCCTCTGGTGGGCCTGTGGATTTTGCCATACAGATCAATAGTTTTGCTTATTAATGTATGTATGCATGCATGTATGTGTTTACATATTTACCACCTTTATTATTTTTATAAATAACTCAAAGTGGTGAACATACCCTAATGATTTACTGACGACAACACCCCTGTGAGGTGGGTTGAGCTGAGGGAAAGTGGCTGGCCCAAAGTCACCCCACCAGATTTTTTTCAGGCCTAAGGCAGGACTAGAACTCACAATCTCCTGATGATTGGTCCAAAGTCACCCAGTTGGCTTTCATGCCTAAGGCAGGACTAGAATTTACAGTTGTCTGGTTTCTAGCCTGATGCCTTAACCACTAGAACAGGGGTCCCCAACCTTGGCAACTTTAAGGCTTGTGGACTTCAGTTCCCAGAATTCCTCACTTAGCCATGGCCGAGGAATTCTGGGAGTTGAAGTCCACAAGTCTTAAAGTTGCCAAGGTTGGGGACTCCTGCTTTGGAACAGAGTTCCTCAATATTGGCAACATTAAGATGGGTGAACTTCAATTCCCAGAATACCCCAGCCAGGAAGTCTGGGAGTTGAAGTCCACAGGTCTTAAAGTGGCCAAGATTGAGAATTGCTGCTTTAGACTAAGAAAACTGGTTAGCATTCTGTCGCAACCATTGGTTTCCAGAATAGGTAGATATCAGCTCCTATAATATTTTATTTATCCAAAAATATCTGAAGAGGTCCCAAGTGAAAAAGAGGAAGTCTTCTCTGTGGTCAAATAAATCAGGGGTCTCCAAACTTGGCAACTTGAAGACTGGTGGACTTCAATTCCCAGAATTCCTCAGTCAGCCATGGCTGAGGCATTCTGAGAGTTGAAATCTCACAAGTTTTCAAGTTGCCAAGTTTGGAGACCCCTGTCCTAGACCAGGGGTGGGGAACCTTGGCTCTTTTAGGACTGGTGGACTTCAACTCCCAGAATTCCTGAGCCAGCCATGCTGAGGGGAAAGGGAGAGGTTTCCAAGCTGAGCCAGGCTGGCTCAGGAATTCTGGGAGTTGAAGTCCACGAGTCATAAAAGAGCCAAGGTTCCCCACCCCTGCCTTAGACCAAATTGAGCCTTGTGCAAAATCATTTTGTGCGTATATGTGTGTGACTTACCTTTTTTGCAAACCTGTTTGGTGAATTTAGCATCCCACCTGTGGTGCAAACCCAGAGAATGGGCCGATTCACTCGCTCGATTTAGTGCAGCATTTCTCAAACATGGCCCCTTTAAGACACAAGGACTTCAACTCCCAGAATTCTGGGCACTGAAGTCCACAACTCTTCTTCAAGTTGCCAAGTTTATGAGAAACACCTGATTTAGTAGGTGTGGCAGCCAGTTCAATGCACCGTTTTCTGGAGCACTCAGGATTCTTTTCCTTTGTAGGATGTTACTTCGGTGGCCGGTCCTACACCTTGGAGGATACCTGGCATCCTGATTTAGGGGAACCCTTTGGCATTATGCACTGTGTGGTGTGCACCTGCGAGCCGGTAAGTGTAATTGAAGACCCAGGGTCAGAGACAGGTGGGTTTTTTTCTCATTTTTTAAAATTAATTTTCTATTATTACCTTTGATTAATGCTTAATAAACATCGTGTTGCCTGGGTTAATTTGTTTGCTTAATAATACAAGTTACATTCTTAGTCTCTAGCCCAGGGGTCTTCAAACTTGGCCCTTTTAGGACTTGTGGACTTCAACTCACAGAATTCCTCAGCCAGGCACGCGTGGCTGGCTGAGGAATTCTGGGAGTTGAAGTCCACAAGTCCTAAAAGGGCCAAGTTTGAAGACCCCTGCACTAAATGTCCTGGGCTCACCACACCTGCACCGTTAGACCTCCCCATCAAAGGAGTATGAAAATGAAGGCCTTCAGCACACATATTAACAGAAGGGAACTTGGAGGTCCTCTAGTCTAACCCCCTGCTCAGGCAGGAAACCCTATACCAGGATTGGCCCTTTTATGACTTGTGGGCTTCAACTCCCAGAATTCCTCGGCCAACTGCACAGCCAACCAGAGATGGCCCTTTTTCCCAACCATGGCCCTTTTATGACTTGTGGGCTTCAACTCCCAGAATTCCTCGGCCAACGTGGCTGGCTGAGGAATTCTGGGAGTTGAAGTCCACAAGTCATAAAAAGCCCTTTTTTCCCAACCATTGCTAAAATAATGGAATGAGGGATCCTGATACAGGCAGTCCTCGGTTAACAATACTTTGCAATAGTGGTGACTTTCTGTAGCTCGGGTGTAGGATGAGGGCGAAGGCTCGTTCTCCAGGCTTGTGGGTCAAACTGCAGTCGAACGCCACAATCCCAAATCCTTATTCTCTGCCCACAATGACACCGAAGAACACCAGTTTGATTGGAGCAACACAAATGTCATGGGCCACGCGACCACCTGCCATGCTCGTGAGTTCAATGAAGCCTGTCACTCCACAAGCAAACACATCAATCTACAACCAGCCTACGGACCCCTCAGGATCCAACTCAACTGCACAGCCAACCAGAGATGGCATCGACCCTCAGCCAACCCAACTAAGCTTACCCCCATCTATGATCAAAGGCCTGGAGACTAAAACATACAAAGAACAGCTACGGGACTTGAGTTTGGCTAGTCTAAAGAAAAGAAGAAACAGGGGAGACATGAGAGCAGTGTTCCAGTATTTGAGGGGCTGCCACAAAGAAGAGGGGGTCAAATTATTCTCCAAAGTACCTGAAGGCAGGACAAGAAACAATGGATGGGAACTGACCAAAGGGAGAAGCAACCTGGAATTAAGAAGAAACTTCCTGATAGTGAGGACAATCAACCAGTGGAACAGCTTGACTTCAGAAATTGTGGGTGCTCCATCACTGGAGGTTTTTAAGAAGAGGGTAGACATTCATCTGTCTGAGATGGTATAGGTTCTCCTGCTTGAGCAGGGGGTTGGACTAGAAGACCTCCAAGGTCCGTTCCAGCTCTATTCTATTCTATTCTATTCTATTCTATTCTATTCTATTCTATTCTATTCTATTCTATTCTATTCTATTCTATTCCTCCTCCCACCAGCAGTTCACCTCCCAATGATCCTAACCTCCCCATCACAAGATCCATCACCAGCCTCTCACTGATGACTCACACCTGACCCATCGCAAGACCCTCACTCGACACACCCACACCTGAAGCCCTTATAGACAGAAGAACACGGACACTGCTCGGCTGAAGATGTTACCTAACCTGGTAACAAAACGTTCGGAAACCAACCCAGAAGCTCGGAGAACGAAACTTCCACCTTACAATAGTTTGTTTAATGACCGTTTTCAAAGTTACAATGGCACTGAAAAAAATGCATTTTTCACACTTATGCCAGTTACAGCATCCCCGGGGTCATGTGATCTACATTGAGATGCCTGACAATTGGTTCATATTTAGGATGACCGTTGCAGTGTTCCTGTGATCCCCTTTTGGGACCGTCTGACATGCAAAGTCAACGGGAAAGCCAGATTCACTGATCAACGGTATTAGTAACTTAACAACTGTAGTGATTAACAACTGTGGCCTGAATGGTTGTAAAATGGGAAAAAACTGACAACAAATTTCTCACTTGGCAACATACATTTTGGGCTCAGATTGTGGCCGTAAGACAAGGATTACTGTAGTGTATTCCATCCATTGGTTTGATGCCTCCGTTCTTATGTTCAGGATCCATAACACTCCTGCTCTCCTCTTTAAAACTAGGAGACATCTCCGAGAAATATTTCCAAAAAAGGTCACTCCTAAAGCAGCCAATTTAAATTTATTTTCCCTAGCCGGAGCGGAGGGGAAGGGGGGGGAAAGGGATGGTGTTGTGGGGGGTAAACACGTGTGCCCATGCACATGTGCACATGAACACCCATTACTCGAGCGAGTGGAGCCGTGAGCGCTTTGTGCGAGTGGGGTCACAAACACCCGTGACACTCGCGGCGGCATTCGCATGAGTTGGGCTGTGCATGCACGCACAGGCACCTGCCAGCCACTCACGTGGCTCAATGGCCAATAGGCGGTGGCCCAGTACAGGAAGTCCTTGACTTACGACCACAATTGAGCCCGAAATTTCTGTTGCTAAGTGAGACATTTTTTAAAGTGAGTTTTGCTGCATTTTACAACTTTTTTCTCCATGGTGATTAAATGAATCACTGCCCTTCTTAATTTACTAACATGGTTGTTCAACGAATCTGGTTTTCCCATTGACTTTGCTTGTCAGAAGGACGCAAAAGGTGACCATGTGCCCCCGGGACGCTGTGACTGTCATAAATATGAGTCAGTTGCCAAGCGTCTGAGTTTTGATTACGTGACCACGGGGATGCTGCAAGATTGTAAGTGTGGAAAAACGCTCATAAGTGACTTGTTTTTCCTGTGCCGTTGTAACTTTGAACGGTCACTAAATGAATTGTTGTAAGTCAAGGACAACCTGTATCAGGATCCCTCATTCCAGAGGTGGTTATTAGGCCCACAGGTTAGGACTAGAACACAAGACAGCATAGCATTTGGTGAGCGAAAGAATGATCTTCTAGTTTGAAAAAAAATGTGTAGAAATGGGTTTTTCTCCCTTTTCCCATCTATTTTATAAACAGAATCTTACACAGGTTCCCTGAAGGATTGGGGCTAACAGCAAGACTCACATACAGGGAGTTCTCAACTTATAACCTTTCGTTTAGTGACGGAAGTTACAACGGAACTAAAAAAAAAATCACCTGACTGTTTTTCACACTTAAAAACATTGCCGCTTCCCCGTGGTCACGTGACCGAAATTCAGCTGCTTGGCAACCGGCTCTATTTATGACAGTTGTGGTGTCCTTAGCAGCCATATGATCAACCTTTGATCACCAACAGTTCTGTCGCTAAGCAAGACCGTTGTTTTGCGAATATGGCCTCATTTTAGGACCTTTCTTGCCACAGTTGTTAAGTGAATCACTGCAGTTCTTAAGCTAGTAACACGGTTGTTAAGGGAATCCGGCTTCCACCATTAACTTTGCTTGTCAGAAGGTCGCAAAAGAGGGTCACATGATCCCGGGAGATTGCAACCGTCATAAGTACATGCCAGTTGCCAAGCGTCTGCATTTTGATCACATGATCGTGGGGATGCTGGAAAAGCCGTAAGTGTGGAAAATGGTCGTAAGTCACTTTTTTTCAGTGCCATGGTGACTTCGAACAGCCACTAAATTAATGGTTGTAAGTTGAGAACTATCGGTAGCCATTCCTTTGCATATCAAGAACAATTCAAAATGGCGTCCTCCCACACTTCAAAGGAATAGGACTGGAAGATGAGTGAGAAAATAAATTTGGATCTATTTGGCTGCCAAAAGTTGACAAAAGATTGATGATAAAGAATTGTAGCATCCAATGCACACGATACGAGGACTTTGCCTGGATGGGAAGATTCTGCACCTCGGCTCTTTTATGACTCATGGACTTCAACTCCCAGAATTCCTGAGCCAGCCATGCTGAGGGGAAAGGGAGAGGTTTCCAAGCTGAGCTATGCTGACTCAGGAATTCTGGGAGTTGAAGTCCATGAGTCATAAAAGAGCCGAGGTTGCCTACCCCTGAATAGTCCCTCATAAAACACAAAAGTCCCAGGATGCATCTCTCCAAAACCTGAAGAATCTATTGTAAGAATTTCCTGTTGTTGTTTTTTCCCCCCAGCAGAGAAATCGGAGAGGGAAACCTGCAGGCAAAGTCAGCTGTAAGAACATTAAGCATAGCTGCCCCAAGCTTCCTTGTGCTGACCCTATTGCTCTCCCAGGACAATGTTGCAAATCCTGCCCCAAAGGTAAGTCAGTTACAGGTGGTCCTCGCTTACTGGAGGCCTTGTTTCGTGACCGTTTGAAGTTACGGCAGTGTAAAAAAAAAAAAAACAGCTTGGCAAACAATTCTGACATTTATAATGGTCGCACCATCTGCAGTCACTTGATCAGCATTTGTATGCATCCCAGCTAGCTTGCAAGCAGCTTGCCACAAGCAGAGTTAATAATAATAATAATAATAATAATAATAATAATAATAATAATAGTAATAGTAATAATAATAATAATAATAGTAATAATAGTAATAAAGTTGGAAGGGGCCTTGGAGGTCATCAAGTCCAACCCCCTGCTCAGGCAGGAAACCCCTATACCATTTTGGACAAATGGCTGTCCAGTCTCTTCTTAAAAACTTCCAGTGTTGGAACATTCACCGCTTCTGGAGGCAGGTTGTTCCACTGGTTAATTGTTCTAACTGTCTGGAAGTTTCTCCTTAGTTCTAGGTTGCTTCTCTCTTTGATTAGTTTCCATCCGTTGCTTCTTGTCCTGCCTTCAGGCGCTTTGGAAAATAGCTTGACTCCCTCTTCCTTGGGGCAGCCCCTGAGATATTGGAAGGCTGCTATCATGTCCCCCCTCCTCCTTCTCTTCGTTAAACTAGACATACCCAATTCCTGCAGCCTGCAATCCCGCAATCCCCAAAGTGCTTCTGAAAAGGCAACTGGACGTCTTCCTCTGTGTCAGTTAACCTCTTTTTCCGTCTCAGCTCCGCCGTTCAGTCCAGGCTCTGCATCAGATGGCAGACAGGAGGCCAAAGCATTCAGTAGGGCAGATGTAACCCTCCTCTCTTGTTTATTTGGTGTGTTGATTTTTGGTGCCCTGTGCTTTCCCTTGTATAGTCTATTTCCCATTTGTTTAGCTTTCCCGAGATGACTAAGAAGGCGATGTGTTTATCTCCATAACACCCTGCACACACCTGCCCTTGTCTGCTCCCAACAGCTGGACAGAGCCAATGTTTGGACAGAAGGAAGTTGTCTGGAGCCATCTGGGTACACTGAGTAAAGGCTTGGAGTGCAAAACTAGATGGCCCTCACAGACAGCCTATGGAGATTCTCAGTCATCCAGGTTTATGCTTGTCCCAAAGGTGTTTTTTTTTTCTTTCCAAAAAGCAACTGGACCTTCTTGGTTGTTGTTTATTAAAAAAAATATGTTTTCCTTCTCATCCAAGAAGATTCTTGGATGACAAGCCCAAAATCAAGAAGCTTCTTGGATGACAAGCCAAGAAAGCCAACACAGTGCTAGGCTGTATTAACAGAGGGATAGATTCAAGATCGTGTGAAGTGTTAATACCACTTTACAATGCCTTGGTAAGGCCACACTTGGAATACTGCATCTAGTTTTGGTCACCACGATGTTAAAAAGATGTTGAGACTCTAGAACAGTGGTTGCGAACCTATGGCACGGATGCCAGAGGTGGCACTCAGAGCCCTCTCTCTGGGCACACGCGCCGTCGCCCCAGTCCTAGGCCTTCAGCTGGGTTTTATAAAACCTTTTCGCTTTAGGCCTCCGCCGCCGTGTACAAAAAAAAAAAGGTTCAATCAATCAGTCAATTTCAACTTCTCGCGGGGAAAAAAAAGATCTTGCAAAGTTGGAATTGATTGATTGAACTTTTTAGTCCCACCCAGTCTGTTACCACCGCAGCCACGCCCACCCAATGGGCCACGCCCACCCAATGGGCCACACCCACCCGGCACCCAACGAGGCATAAATGGATTTTGGGTTGCAGTTTGGGCACTCGGACTCTAAAAGGTTCGCCATCACTGCTCTAGAAAGAGTGCAGAGAAGAGCAACAAAGATGATCAGGGGACTGGAGGCTAAAACATATATAATAAAGAACAGTTGCTAGAATTGGGTATGTCTAGTCCAGGGGTAGGCAACCTTGGCTCTTTTATGACTCGTGCACTTCAACTCCCAGAATTCCTGAGCCAGCATGGCTTGGCTTGAAAAACTCTCCCTTTCCCCTCAGCATGGCTGGCTCAGGAATTCACTTAACAACCGTGTTATTGAGTTAATAACTGCAGCGATTCACTTAAACAACTGTGACAAGAAAAATCGTAAAATGGGCGGGAAAAACTCACTTCACAACAGTCTGGTTTAGCGACAGAAATGTTGGCCTCACTCGGTGTTCGAGGACTACGTGTATAAGGAAAAATAATCACCAGCTGAACCAGTATTCCGAGTCTGAATCAGAGTAAGGACAGGACTCTCTCTTTCCACCCGGCTCTGAATCCTCAGTTACTTTGCTGACACGACAAAATCACCGCAATTTGGTTTGGATATGTTGATTTCACATTCGGGGTATTTTACTTGGGAGTACGAGTGAAAGGGAGACTTTGTCCTGTTGTGGTGGATGGCACAAGGAGGTCTTGCTGCCGTCTGAAGCCTGCGGCCTGTGGCCTCGTCTAGCCGTTTACAAAATGCCACCCAAACATGCCTTTGAAAAATCATAAATAAAAAACACCTTTGGGCAGCATGAATCATCGCATGTGGATGCCGTAAATTCTCCCGTTCCTTTCACATGTGGGATTCTCCATCCTGACGCTGCTCGGTGGGATATGAGGGGGAATCCAGGGACCCTCCCAAGTGTTGGGAAACCCCTTTTCTGACTCTTTCCCCAGAGATATTGGGGCAATTCAGTTCCAGCATTGGCCCCATAAACCAGACCCAAGGCCTAGAACAGCGGCATCTTGATTCTTTTGTATGTCTGCCCAGCACACGTGTAACTGTGTGAAGAAGGATGCGGTTCTTATTTGGAATGATGGCGCAAAGAGTCATGGTTTATCTAGTTATTATTTTTATTATTTTATACCATGGCACTATAAGGCTGGGTGGCAACGGTTAGCTCTCCTTGGCTGGTTTTAGAACAGTTTAACCAAGATTGGACCACCCTGGAAATCTCAAGGCTTTGCCTACTCTTAGTAACTTGAAACATTTCCTGGAAGAAATGACGTTTCTACATTGTTGTCATGGAAAATCATTTTGGGCTGTCCGCACAAGCAGGTTTTAAGAGACATCTAGAAAAAGGGCAGAGATGGTGCCTTCCTCACCTTGAGGGATAATGTTTCCACAGAGTAGGTGCCACAGGGTCTCTTGTGTAACTCCATGGCAGATGTAACTCCTGGGCAAACAAAACCCGCAACAGACCTCTTCTGCCGGATCTGATGGGGCAGGCGGGTGTAACTGGGAAGAGGCTATCCCTCAAGTAACCAGTCCCTTGCCGTGAAGGGCTTTACGGTCAAAACTAGCATCTTGAGCTGGCCCCTGAAACAAACTGTTAATCAGTGTACCTCACGGAACAGATATAGGTAGTCCTCGATTTTCAACACTTCATTTAGTGACCGTTTGAAATTATAATGGCACCGAAAAAAGGGACTTAAGACTGTTTTTCACACTTAAGACCGCTGCAGCCTTCCCATAATCATGTGGTGTTTAGGAACTGACTCACATTTATGATCGTGGTACTGTCCCAGGATCACGTGACTCCCTTTTGCAACTTTCTGGACAGCAAAGTCAATGGGAAAACCAGATTTTCACTCAACAACCGTGTTACTAATTTAACCACCGCAGTGATTCACTAGACAACAGTGGCAAGGAAGGTGGTAAAGTGGAGCAGAATTCACTTAACAGACGTCTCACTAAGCAACAAAAATTCCGGCCTCAATTGTGGTCGTAAGTGGAAGACACCCCGTATGCAGATGGCTGTTATTTTTGATGCTTCCTCTCTCTCTCTGTTCTCCTCATGCAGCCCCTGCCAAAACCCTGGAGAAAATATCTGAGCAGCAGCTGTTTGACAAGATGGAGTACTTTCAGGAGAGAGAAGATGGCTTACACAGGAACTACAACGACCGTGCCTACTTCAGCTCGGAGGACTTGATCCGAGACGACAGCCAGATAGGTACGGGTGAGCTGGTGCCCAGGACCTGATTCCAGGGTGCGTGCAGTGGTGGGATTCAGCCGGTTCGCACCAGTTTGGCAGAACCGGTAGCTAATTTTTTGTTGTCCAGGCCCAGAACGGACTTCCGGAAGCGGCATCCACACAGAGAACCGGTTGTTCACATATTTGAATCCCACCACTGGGTGCGTGTGTTTGTGTGTAACCATAGGATGTAGTGTTACAGGCTTTCTCTTCCAGACACATTCAGTGCAGGTTGTCCTCCACTTACAACAGTTTGTTTAGTGACCGGTCAAAGTTACAACGGCACTTGAAAAAGTGACTGATGACCGTTTTTCACACTTATAACCATTGCAGCATCCCCAGGGGTCACGTGATCAACATTCGGATGCTTGGCCGGCGGTTCATACTTATGACGGTTGCCGTGTCCCAAGGTCATGGGATCCCCTTTTGTGACCTCTTGACCAGGAAAGTCGTGTGATTTACATTCAGATCCTTGGCAACTGGTCCATATTTAGGACGGTTGTACTATCCCGGGATCATGTGATCCCCTTTTGCAAAATCAATGGGGGAATCCAGATTCACTTAACAACCGTGTTGC
This sequence comes from Protobothrops mucrosquamatus, assembly GCF_001527695.2. Taxonomy (NCBI): domain Eukaryota; kingdom Metazoa; phylum Chordata; class Lepidosauria; order Squamata; family Viperidae; genus Protobothrops; species Protobothrops mucrosquamatus. Next base: position 201,071 of record NW_015389892.1, read on the forward strand.
CAACTTAGCAATTGCATTTATTCGGGGAACAAACTGTGGCAAGAAAGGTCGTGAAGTGGGGCAAAACTGCTTAGCAACTGTCTCACTTAGCAATGGAAATTTTAGGCTCAGTTGTACCCTGTGCCTCTCCAAACCAAGTATAGCCTGCCAAGCACAGGTAGTCCTCGACTTACGACACTTCATTTAGTGACCGTTCAAAGTTACAACGGGACTGAAAAAGTGGACTTATGACCGTTTTTCACACTTACAACCATTGCAGCATCCCCATGGTTACGTGATCGAAATTCGGATGCTTGGCCAGTGGTTCATACTTACGACGGTTGCCGTGTCCCTGCAATCCCCTTTGGCGACCTCCTGACAAGCAAAATCACTGAGGAAGGCAGCTTCACTTAACAACCGGGTTACTTACTTAACAGCTGCAGCAATTGGCTTCACAACGTTGTAAAATGGGGTAAAACTCACCAAACAAATGTCTCACTTAGCAGCATAAATTTTGGGCTCAGTTGTGGTCGTACATCGAGGACTACATGTACAGTAAGAACCCTACAACAGTCGTAATTTCAAATCTGGATTGCAAGGGCCCCCAGAAAGGCCCATCATTGCTTTGAACTGTCGCTAAGCGATCATTCGTAAGTCAAGGACTGCCTGTATTTAAGCAATGAATACTGTGCGTGAATTTATTTCCAGGTTGCGTGCAATGTCAGATCACATCAACTTCTTTATTTGTTTCTCAGATTTTGTGGCGTTGCTGATCGGGGGCTCAGATCCGAGGGGGGCTGCAACCAGCGCAGTGGCCAAAGCCAAATTCACTTTCACACAGTTGCATCTAATCTTCTCCATTAACTATGAAAGGTGAGTGAGTCTCACTCGTGTCTCCATCTGATGTCCCCCCACCTGTAGATTCAGAATCAGAATCAGAACAGAGTTGGAAGGGGCCTTGGAGGTCTTCTAGTCCAGCCCCCTACTCAAGCAGGAGGACCTATACCCGTGGTGGCAAACCTATGGCACGCGTGCCACAGGTGGCACGCAGAGCCCTCTCTGTGGGCACGCGCGCCGTCGCTCCAGTCCTAGGCCTTCAGCTGGGTTTTATAAAACCTTTTCGCTTTAGACCAACACCGCCATGTGCAAAAAAAAAAGGTTCAATCAATCAGTCAATTTCAACTTCTCGCGGGAAAAAAAAAGATCTTGCAAAGTTGGAATTGATTGATTGAACTTTTTAGTCCCACGCAGTCTGTTGTTACCACTGCAGCCACGCCACACCAATGGGCCACGCCCACACCAATGGGCCATGCCCACCCAATGGGCCACGCCCACCCGACACCCAATGATACATAAGTGGGTTTTGGGTTGCAATTTGGGCACTCAGTCTCTAAAGGTTTCGCCATCACTGGTCTAGTCTCTTCTTAAAAGCCTCCAGTGATGAAGCACCCACAGCTTCTGAAGGCAAGTCATTCCACTGGTTAATTGTCCTAACTGTCAGGAAGTTTCTCCTTAGTTGCAGGTGGCTTTTCTCCTTGATTAGTTTCCAACCGTTGTTTCTTGTCCTGCCTTCTGGTGCTTTGGAGAATAATTTGACCCTCTCTTCTTTGTGGCAGACCCTCAAATACTGGAACATTGCGGTTATGTCCCCCCCCCCCGGTCCTTCTTTTCTCCAGACTGGCCATGCCCGCTTCCTGCAACCGTTCTTCCTATGTTTTAGTCTCCAGGCCTTTATGCCTAGAGATGGGGTGGAGGAATTTCCCATAAGAGGCCAGACCCAACCCATTACGTTCAAGACAAAACAGAAGAATCATAAAACCTATGAGCTGGAAGGGACTTTAAAGGTAATTTAGTTGAACCCGCTGGGTCAGTTTAGGGATCTGCATGAAGAACGAGGAATAGTGCCCACCTACTGTAGCTCTGGATTGAACAACTTCAGCCAGGGAAAAGCTACCAATGGGATGTCCAACTTTGGCAACTTTAAGACCTTGACTCCCAGAATTCCAGAGCCAGCCGTGCTTAGCAGAACACAGGAACTTATCCCACGATAAGATAAATGCAAAACTCCTCCTTGGGTTTAATTTCAGCCACGGTCCTCTCCACCTCCCTTTTTTCATCCTTGTACTCTGTACTCCATTCTAATAAGCAGCTGTGTTTCTCCAAACCAGGCGTTGGAGAATTCTAGCTTGGCTTTGCAGCAGATTCATCCCTGGTCCAAAGCTCTTCCCCCCCCGCTCCCCCCCTACAGTTAGGATGAGGATGACTGAATACAAATTGGAAAGCCAGGAGGGAGGGGAACGTGGAGGGGGGGGAGAGGGAGGGGAGAGGGGTCATGGTCCAATGAACAGTTTGGGTGCTTTATCATCCCAGCCCTGCAGCCTCTGCTTTCTCCCGATGGGGTTTCATGGGGGTTTAATCTCTCTCTGCCTCGTGCATGGCTGGGGGAGCCGATGGGGAGGGGGGTGTCAACGTTGATTGATTAACCTCCCCTCCCGCAATTACGAAATCTGCCTTCAGCTCACGGCGTGAGCTGAACTGCACACAGCCTCCGTAGTGCAGGGACACATCGCGTCTCCCCCACCCCCCCACCCCCCAGGTTTTTTTTTTCTTCCAGGCTTTTGCATAGCCAAGCGGTGACTAATTTCCACATGTGCACTCCGATCCCCCAAAGCAGCGTTCGTGGTTGTTATGATTCCCGGCAAGGCCAAAACATGACAGCTTCTCAACCCTGGAGAAGCCTGGAAGCTCCCTCTGCCTTTGGAGAGGATTTGGGGGTGGGGGTGGGGGGCAGAAGCGTGGAGAGGAATTGTTTTTGGCTGGCCAAAGCCCCGTTTCCTTTATTTATTTATGTAAAGATTTACACTGTTTTGGGGGAGAGCTGCGTTTGTTCCTAACGTTTTAGCGGTCATTTGGCCTCTCTGAAAGTGCACACTTTTTTTAAAAATTGCTTTTATTTTAAAGTTAAATGGGAATTGGCTATGGCCAGTCTAGAGAAGAGAAGGACGGGGGGGGGGGGGATGTGATAGCAATATTCCAGTATTCGAGGGGCTGCCACAAAGAGGAGGGAGTCAACTTATTTTCCAAAGCACCAGAAGGCAAGACAAGAAACAATGGATGGAAACTTAATCAAAGAGAGAAACAGCTTGGAATTAAGGAGAAACTTCCTAACAGGGAGAACAATTAACCAGTGGAACAGCTTGCCACCAAAAGTTGTGGGTGCTTCATCCCTGGAGGTTTTTAAGAAAAGACTGAACAGCCACTTGTCTGAAATGGTATAGAGCTGTGGGCACCCGCACCGTCGCCCCAGTCCTAGGCCTTCAGCTGGGCTTTATAAAACCTTTTCGCTTTAGGCCTCCGCCGCCATGTGCAAAAAAAAAAAAAAAGGTTCAATCAATCAATTTCAACTTCTCACAGTAAAAAAAAAGATCTCGCAAAGTTGGAATTGATTGATTGAATTTTTTTAGTCCCACCCAGTCTGCCGTTACCACCGCAGCCACACCCACCCAATGGGCCACGCCCACCTAATTGGCCACACCCACCCAATGAGCCACGCCCACCCGGCACCTGACGATACATAAGTGGGTTTTGGGTTGCAGTTTGGGCACTCGGTCTCTAAAGGGTTCACCATCACTGGTGTAGGTACTGTTTCAGGAAACTCAACAAAAATATGAATATTCCTGTTATTGAAGTGCTAAATTCTGTTCGCATCCTCTCCTTCTTGTCTAGGCTGAGCCAGCCAATCCGTGTCCGTTTCTTGGAGCCAGATGGGACTGTCCTTTTTGAACATCCTGTACAACAGGGCACCGTCTTTCAAGATGGTATGGTAAGTGGACTACAATCAATTCAGAATAGAGCTGGAAGGGACCTTGGAGGTCTTCTAGTCCAACCCCCTGCTCAAGCAGGGGACCCTATACAATGTGAGACACGCGGCAGTCTCCTTTTGTCTATAGGAGTCTCTCCCGTTTTCTGGAGGGAATTCCTCCACTGCACATTGCAGTGCATTACAGTGCAATACAGTGAGCCTTGATTATTGGTTTGGGGGTCCCGGGATTCATTCCATACTTTCTCCTCAATCCTTGTCTTTTTTTTTCTTCTAGATCTGTGGTATGTGGCGGAATTTGCAGAAGGCCTCGATCCGAATGTTGAAGGTGGATCAAATGCGCATCACCCTGATCACCCAGACTCATCCTGCAGGGCAGGTTCAAGGCCAGATTGTCAAGCATCGGGCTCTCTTTGCAGGTAATCTGTGGTTTAGGTAGCCAGGGTTATCTCGGGGAACTTTTTCAAGACTGGGAAGTTTTTAACCTTCCAAGTCACACAAAGAGTCCACAAATCTGGTTCAAAGGATAAGGCATCCTTAAAATAGAATATCATCTCAAGCTGCTTGGACCAACCTAAATAAGGGTTTGTCAGAGCATGAGCATGCACAGTCGTATTGCGCTGAGATAACCCTGGAGTAAATACAGTAAACAGTGTTTTGTATTAAATGGTGATTTATATTATACTATCTACAATATCATACACCAGGAACAATATACATACATGTGGTAAGACAGCAAACTCTAACAAACAGCAGTTACAGCAGGAAACGGACAAGAGAGAGAGACACTCCAGCAAAGCCTTCCCTTTTATACTCAGGCTCTCAAAGGGATACAGACCCTGCTTGTTCTTAAAGAGATACAGACCCTGCTGAGTCATTCCTATCATTGCATCATCCACCTTACATTACATTGCATTTCATTACATTTTCTTATATCATTACATAAGCTGCTTACCTGTTAAATTATTACCTTGACAGGGTTGAACTTGACCTCCTCTGGCTTCGTGGCTTTTCTTTTCTTCCAGGTGTTAAACTACAACTCCCAGAAATTCCAGGGGTTGGGATCTGGCTGCTAACTATCTTGGTACTTGTAGTTCAAGAAACACGATAGGACCCAGAATGGTGAAGGTCATTTTTGAATGTTGAAATTTAGGATATAGATTTGATTTGGTTGCAAGCTTGCCAGATGTAGACCAGGGGTATCTAATCTTGGCAACTTTAAGACTTGTGGACTTCAACTCCCAGAATTCCTCAGCCAGCCAAGCTGGGGAATTGTGGCAATTGAAATCCATAAGTCTTATTATTGCCAAAGTTGGCTACCCCTGATGTAAAGGTTTAGAGAAGGCTGTGAAAAAGTAAGAAGCAACTATTAGGAAAAGAGACAAATGTGAGAAAGAAACTCAAGATTGCTTTGGCTTCCCTGTCTTTGGTATAAGAGAGATAGAAAAGGAAATGCTGCTAGGTTTTAAAAATTTAATATTATAGGCTATGTGTCATGGTTCCGATAGATGAGACCAGTAAAAACAGAACTTCAAGGCAAGAGGTTTCCTTAAAGAACATATTTATTTGGCTACAAAGTATCGGCACGATCAAAAGTGAAACCAAGACTGAAGTTCCCTCCCAAAGATTACAATGTTGATGTCAACGCTGCTAATATTGGATGTTCTTGCTTTGACAGCATATGGAGATGCTTTACTCTTAGAATTAGATGATACTGGGGGAGGGGGAGGAATGTGATGGGAGTTAGTTAGACATAACAATATTGTAATAGTGTGAATTCAGGGCGTTTGTAATAAGAGATGATAAGGCATGGCGGGATGAAGAACTGGGTAGAAATCCAGCGTTTCAAACTAATTGGAGAATGTGATTTATGACTGTTAGTTGTAGGAGGGAATTGTGCTTTGATCTATGTACTGAGGGGTGGGAAGTCAGATTTTGGCTTGGACTATGTAAGTGCCGATATGTTGCTGAAACACTGCCTCGAAGTTCTTTGAAGAGTTTCCTATGTCGGAACCATAACATTTACAAAGTTGAACTTCCCACCCCAGTAATATGTCATAAATCACATTCCCCAATTAACTACTTTGGCAGGCTTTCTAACGGGTGTTTCAGCCCGCCAAAATTCAGGCAGAAATGACCTTGGTTCCCACAGGACAATTTGTTTTGTCTAAATTTAAAAGTACACATCCCCCCTCCCAATTCTGTGGCAACCGAAAATGAAAAAATAAAATGGCTTCAGCAAATTGGTTTGTAGCATTGACACTATGTCAATAATATAGAATTCTAATATTTCTTGTGATGTCTTTTTTCTCACCTGGGTCCTGAGGGCTGACATGAGTTTATTTCGGCTCACAATACCTTATAGGTCTGAGAACATGGAAACAGACCCACTTTGAATCCTCAAAAAAAGAGAAAACAAGAAACGATGGTCTCTATAATCCCACTTTCTAATCACCTCTAGATATTTGAGCCTGCCACTGACACCCACGCCAATAAGGTCTTGTTCTCTTCTGTTCTTTCAGAGACTTTCAGCGCCATTTTGACGTCCATAGACCCGACTCACCTTAACATGGGAGGCATCGCTATGCTTACTCTGAGCGACACCGAGAACAATCTGCATTTTGTCCTAGTTACTAAGGGGTTTCTGGAGTCGGCAGAAAAAAGTGAGCAAGGCCACAACGAAGGAGCAAGCCATAACTGAAAAAGTTCTCTTCAGGGACAGAACCAACCTAGAGCTAAGGAGAAATTTCCTAACATTGAGAAAAATTAATCAGTGGAACGACTTTTGCCTTCAAAAGTTGTGGGTGGTCCAACACTGGAGGCTTTTAAGAAGAGACTGGACAGCCATTTGTCTGAAATGGCTTTAGGGTTTTCTGCCTGAGCAGGGGGTTGGACTAGAAGACCTCCAAGGCCCCTTCCAACTCTGTTAACCTGTTATTCTCTCATCCAATTAGTTAAGACTGAACCAGTCCAGTCCAGTAACAGTGGGCTGCCACCAGAGTTTTGTGTGGGTTCCATATCACAAGGAGATGGATAAAAGACCAAATGTGAATTAAATTATCTTTAATGCCCCATTAATGACTTGCAGGCAATCTTAGAAAGAAAAAGTAAAGCTAAATCAGTGGTTCTCAACCTGTGGGTCGGGTCCCCATTTGGGGTCGATTGACCATTTCACGGGGGTCGCCAAGCAAGGCTGTCCGCCATTTTTTTGTCCGCCATTTTTTCCCCCCTTTTCCGGCGGATGCCTTACCTCCCTTGGGCTGGGCCAGCTGGTGGTCGGCCTGCTCCGTCTCTGCCGCTTGCCAGTTACGCCTCAGCCGGCGCAGGGGGCGGAACCACGCATGCGCGGCGCTCCCGGGCAGGGAAAGTCCTCGACTTACGACCGGTTGGGTAGTCCTCGACTTACGACCAGTTTAGTCCTCGACTTACGACCGGTTGGGGTCGCGGCATTAAAAAGGTTGAGAACCACTGAGCTAAATGAAGGCAGATACTGCTGTACATCAGCAAGAACTAATTCCACGTTTTAACTGCTCAATCTATAGAAAACCAAGGCTAGGCATAAGTCCCGAGATGGAACGTGAACAACACAAGACTGGATAAAAGAATAATTGCCGTAGACCAGCTCTGATGCCCATTGCAGATGGATTCTTCTCACTTTTACAAGCAGCCCTCTACATACGAGCATTCGTTTAGCAACTCTTCAAAGTTTTGAAACCATACTGAAAAAAAAATGACTTACAACCACTGCTCATAGCATGAATTGTTTCTCCGCTTTCTTGCAGAATCGGATCGGATCCCTCTAAGGGTGCAAATCTTACACCAGGACAGCGTTCTGAGGCAGGTTCTGGCTAATGTCACCTTACAGGTAAGCCGACATTTTAAAACCCCGTTCCGAGTGGCTTTGGGGGACACTTAACGAAGCTGCTGCCGTTTGCTTGCCTGCTTTCGCTGTCATTCCCAGGACCCCGATTTTGCAGAGGTGCTGGTCGTATTGGGGAGTCAGGAGATGCACTGGCTGGCCCAAGGGCAGCTGAGGATGACCGCAGAGGTGGAAGGTGGAGTCCGTCGCAAGTTAGCTGGGTACATCACGGTCCGAAGAAGCTGTGACAGTGAGTGGGGTTTGGGCTCCCCGTGGCTTATTCATCCTGGCTACTCTCCTCCTTGCAGGGTTTATGAGCTTTTGGCATTGATGTAGCCAGAAAAGAATATATATATATATATATTTAATGTGCAATTTTGTGCACATCAAGTACAAGTAGTCCTGGACTTACATTCATTTAGTGGCCGTTCAAACGTTACAACGCCACTGGAAAAAAGTGGCTTGTGACCGCTTTTCCCACTTATGATCATTGCGGCATCCCCGTGGTCACGTGATCAAAATTCGGATGCTTGGCCACTGGCTCGTACTTATGACGGTTGCAGCATCATGTGATCCCCTTTTGCGAGCTTCTTACAACACGCGGAGTCAATGGCGAAGTCAGATTCATTTAACCCCCGTTGTGGTCATGAGTCAAGTTGTTTTCAAACTGTAATATATGTGGACTTCAACTCCCAGAATTCCACAGTCAGCATGCTCACCTAACTACATTGTCATCCGAAAAGCATCACTTTCCCCTCCCTCCTCTCTCTCTCCCGCTCTCTCTCTCTCTCTCTCTTCCAGCCATACAGAGTGTACTTTGTGGAGCAAATGCGTTGATACCCACCCACACAGGGGCAGTGGGCTCTGCCAAGGTTGTGCTACATGAAAATGGGACATGGGAGTATCAGGTAGGAGGGAACTTTTGCTGGCGCCCTGGATAGTTTGCACATGCGACGGTAGCAGGAGAGCACAATTCAAGCCCCACAATTGTGTACAGCTCCTAAGCACCTGGGGTCTCTAGAGCAAGGGTGTCAAACTGCCAGCCCGCGGGCCAGATGCGTCATGCTGAAACCACGCCCACCCCATTACCGGCAATGGGAAAAAAGTTGTGATACGTCGCAACACGTCACGTGACATTGCGAGTTTGACATCCCTGCTCTAGACCCCTTCCTGATGTTGCTACTGAATACAGTCCTCAACTTACAACCATTCATTTAGTGACTTTGACGTTACCACGGCATTAAAAAAAAGCGACTTATGACCATTTTTCACACTTACGACCGTTGCAGCATCCCCATGGTCACATGATCAAAATTTGGATGCTTGGCAACTGGTTCATATTTACGATGGTTGCTGTGTCCCGGGGTCACGTGATCATCTTTTGATCACCTTCTGGCCTTCTGGGATGCTGCAACGGTTCTAAGTGTGGAAAAACGGTCACAGGATCCTGTTTTCGTTGCCGTGGTCACTAAATGAACTGTTCAGTGGGGGGATTCAAATACCTGAACAACCGGTTCTCTTATTCGATGCAGGCCTGGGCCTCCGAGGCCTAGAACGGACTTCCGGAAATGGCATCATGCACTTCTGTTGGGCCATTCTAGGCCTGGAAGGCCTCCTCCAGACCTCCGAGGCCTAGAACGGACTTCCGGAAGTGGCATCTACGCACTTCTGTTGGGCCATTCTAGGCCTGGGAGGCCTCCTCCAGGCTTCTGAGGCCTAGAACAGACTTCCGGAAGTGGCATTTACGCACTTCTAGCGGGCCATTCTAGGCCTGGAAGGCCTCCTCCAGGCCTCCGAGGCCTAGAACGGACTTCCGGAAGTGGCATCACACACTTCGGTTGGGCCACTCTAGGCCTGGGAGGCCTCCTCCAGGCCTCCGAGGCCTAGAACAGATTTCCGGAAGTGGCATCCACGCACTTCCAGTGGGCCATTCTAGGCCTGGGAGGCCTCCTCCAGGCCTCCGAGGCCTAGAACGGACTTCTGGAAGTGGCATCCATGCACTTCCAGCGGGCCATTCTAGGCCTGGGAGGCCTCCTACAGGCCTCCCAGGCCTAGACTGGACTTCTGGAAGCCAGCCGGTTCTCCGAATGCAGCAAAATTTAGCTACCGGTTCTCCCGAACTGGTGCGAACCGGCTGAATTCCACCACTGAAACTGTTGCAAGTCAAGGACTATCTGTACTCCATTAGGAGGATTGGGGACGTTGTCATGGGGACACAGTATGGAAAAAAAGCTGCTGTCAACATTGGCAAGTCTGCGGTTCCTTGTGAACGGATGGGGGAAAGCACATTAACGCTTGAGAAATATCAAGGTCAGTGAAGCAATGGAGGGAAACTCGTCAAGGAGAGAAGCAATCTAGAACTAAGGAGACATTTCTTGATAACAGATAACAGACTAACAGAGTTGGAAGGGATCTTGGAGATCTTCTAGTCCAGCCCCCTGCTCAAGCAGGAAACCCTATACCATTTCAGACAAGTGGCTGTCCAATCTCAGTATCAGAATCGGAATAGAGCTGGAAGGGACCTTGGAGGTCTTCTAGTCCAGCCTCCACTACACTATTCAACTACTAAACTAAACCACTAAAATAAAAGAATAAAATAAAATTGATGTGATAATCAGGGCAGGGGAACAGAATCAAAACTTTCTGCTAAATTCAGCCTTTTCATGCCTTCCAAAAGACGGACCATTGCAAAGAGTAACAGAATAACAGTGTTGGGAGGGACCTTGGAGGTCTTCTAGTCCAACCCCCTGCTCAAGCAGGAGACCTATATACCATTTCAGAGAAGTTGCTTTCCAGTCGCTTCTTAAAAACCTCCAGGGATGAAGCACCCACAACTTCTGGAGGCAAGCTGTTCCACTGGTTAATTATCCTCACTGTGAGGAAGTTTCTCCTTAGTTCCAGGTTGCTTGTCTCTTTGATTAGTTTCCACCCACTTCTCCTTGTCCTGCCTGCAGGTGCTTTGGTAAATAAATTGACCCCCTCCTCTTTGTGGCAGCCTCTCCAATACTAGAATACTGTGAGAATGTCACTCCTAGTCTTTCTTTTCTCTAAACTAGTCATTTCCTGACAGTGAGGATAATTAATCAGTGGAATGACTGGCCTCCAGAAATTGTGGATGCTCCAACACTGGGAGTTTTAAAGAAGAGATTGGACAGCCATTTGTCCGAAATTGTATAGGGTCTCCTGCCTGAGCAGGGGGTGGACTAGATGACCTCCAAGGTCCCTTCCCACCCTGTTAGTCTGTTGTTATTCTGTTTTTCTTTTATTCTGTTATTCGGTTAATGTGGCTTTGAACATTCCTTTTGGACAATCTTCTGTCTAGATCCAGGTAGACGGAACAGGAAGTGAGGTGATTGGTGTCACCTTGGAGACCAAACCCCGCCGAAGAAACAAACGCAGCATTTTGTATGACATGACCCACAGCTACAAGGGTGGCATGGTGAGTGTTGGCTGGCAGAAGAGTGGGAGGACTAGGGGATGGGTGGACGGCAGCCAATTGGGTACAGCGAGCCCCAGAGAGTTCAAAATGTGTGAAATGCATTGTTCCTCTTTGCATGCACTTCACACTTAACAGAGGACCAAGCCTTACACCTTTTATTCCCCCCCCCACCATCCTTGTTATTTTCAGGCCAGTGGCTCCTGGACCCAAGCCAGCGGGCGCGATGCCCACATGCTGCTGCAGAATGAGCTGTTCTTGAATGTCGCCACCAAGGATTTTGAGGATGGAGAATTGCGGGGACAGATAAACTCCATGCTCTACAGCGGACTCTGGGCCCGTTATCAAGGTACTCGTATGAAGAGTGTATAAAAGATACTCTCTGAGGCAGGTAACAGGAGAATCACCTGCGGTTGGTGTGAATAAAGTTTTTGTTCTAGCTCGAGGCGGGCAACTTGAAGACTTTTGGACTTCAACTCCCAGAATTCCCAGAATCCTTCAGCCAGCCATACTGGCTGAGGAATTCTGGGAGTTGAAGTCCACCAGATTTGGCAACTTTAAGACTTATGGACTTCAACTCCCAGAATTCCCAGAATCCCTCAGCCAGCCATACTGGCTGAGGAATTCTGGGAGTTGAAGTCCACCAGATTTGGCAACTTTTAAGACTTTTGGACTTCAACTCCCAGAATTCCCAGAATCCCTCAGCCAGCCATACTGGCTGAGGAATTCTGGGAGTTGAAGTCCACCAGATTTGGCAACTTTAAGAGTTATGGACTTCAACTCCCAGAATTCCCAGAATCCCTCAGCCAGCCATATTTGGCAACTTTTAAGACTTATAGACAACTCCCAGATTTCCTCAGCCAGCCATGAGCATCCGGGTGAAAAGACAAGAGATGTCAAGATGGTAGATCAGTCTTCCTTAAACATGCCAATGTCAAGGTGGATGGACTTCAACTCCCAGAATGCTCCAGCCAGCATGGGAGTTGATGTCCACCCCTCTTAAAGCTCCCAATTTGAGAGACACTGTGGTAAAAATGAGGAAGTCATTGCCACCCTTAAAAATCCTGCATAGTGTGAAACGTAGCTATAGGCAGTCCTCGACTTAATGACCACAAATGGGACCAGGATTTCTGTTGCTAAGCAAAGCAGTGGTTAAGTGAATAATAATAATAATAATAATAATAATAATAATAATAATAATAATAATAATAATAATAATAATAATAATAATAATAATAAT
>NW_015389892.1:213804-220331 GCF_001527695.2 Protobothrops mucrosquamatus
TGTCTTCAGTGCTGTTGTAATTTCAAACAGTCACTAAAAGAATGGTCATAAGATGAGGACTATCTGTAGCATTTGAATAAGGGGATCAAGAGAACCCTTCAATCGTCAGGTTTTGAAAATGCAGTTTAGAGCTGAGCAGAAGTTGAATTTTCAAGCAGGAGTTGAAAAATAAACCACGGTCAGGTAACTTCCCTGTATTCCCCTCTGCTCTGAATACCTAATATTAGGTGTTGATAAAGGAAATTGCTATATTATGTAGCCCTAGCTCTGATTCTCAAAAGAAATCCAGGGCCAGATAGGTCAGAGCAGTGTTTTTCAAACTTGGCAACTTTAAGATGCACAGACTTCAATTCCCAGAATTCCCCAGCCTGGTGTACGGGAGTTGAAGACCAGACATCTTAAAGTTGCCAGGTTTGAAAAATGCTGGGTTAAAGGTCTTCCGATGTGCTACAGCAGGGGTAGTCAACCTTGGCTCTTTTATGACTGGTGGACTTCAACTCCCAGAATTCCTGAGTCAGCCTGGCTCAGCTTGGAAACCTCTCCCTTTCCCCTCAGCATGGCTGGCTCAGGAATTCTGGGAGTTGAAGTCCACCAGTCATAAAAGAGCCAAGGTTGACTACCCCTGTGCTACAGTAAGGCCTGGACAGTATGGCAAGTGGCCAAGGATTGTGGGAGGTGGGTGCCAAAGCATCCCTTGTTAATAGACCATAAACTCGGCATTCTTGAATAGGCGACTTGTGTCTTTTGCCCTGTAGAACTTCCTATCCCTCTGGCTGGGCAATTTGTGTCCCCTCCGGTGCACACAGGCTCTGCTGGCCACGCCTGGGTGTCCTTGGACGATCACTGCCATCTGCACTATGAAATAGTGGTGGCTGGCCTGGGCAGGGTAGACGATGGCACCGTGAGTGCGCACTTGCACGGTTTTGCTGAACTGGGAGAGATTCACGAGACCAGCCGCCCAGAACACAGGAGACTGTTGAGGAGTTTCTATGGCACGGAGGTAAGGGGCTCAGATGCAGCCTTTGGGCCGGAAATGCTTTGTCATGCTGTCTATCCATCCATCCACCCATCCATTTATCCATCCACCCACCCACCCACCCACCCACCCATCCATCCATCCATCCATCCATCCATCCATCTATCTACGTACCTACCTACCTACCTACCTACCTCTGTCTATGTCTGTCTGTCTATCTGTCCATCCATCCCTTCTCCATCCATCCCCCCTCTCTACCTACCTACCTACCTACCTATCTCAGTCTATCTATCTATCTATCTATCTATCTATCTATCTATCTATCTATCTATCTATCATCTATTTACTTATTTACCTACCTACCTCTGTCTATGTCTGTCTGTCCATCCATCCATCCATCCATCCATCCATCCATCCCCCTCTCTATCTACCTACCTACCTTTATCTGTCAATCCGCCTATCTATCTATCTATCTATCTATCTATCTATCTATCTATCTATCTATCTATCTATCTATCTATCTATCTATCTATCTATCTATCTATCTATCTATCTATCTATCTATCTATCTATCTATCTACGAGACCGCCTTCTGCCACAGATTCCCTCCCACAGACCGGTACGCTCCCACAGAGCGGGCCTCCTCAGGGTGCCGTCGGCCAGGCAGTGTCGGCTGGCGACCCCCAGGGGGAGGGCCTTCTCTGTGGGTGCCCCCACCCTCTGGAACGAACTACCCCCCGAGATCCGGACGATCCCGGATCTCCTAACCTTCNTGTCTTCAGTGCTGTTGTAATTTCAAACAGTCACTAAAAGAATGGTCATAAGATGAGGACTATCTGTAGCATTTGAATAAGGGGATCAAGAGAACCCTTCAATCGTCAGGTTTTGAAAATGCAGTTTAGAGCTGAGCAGAAGTTGAATTTTCAAGCAGGAGTTGAAAAATAAACCACGGTCAGGTAACTTCCCTGTATTTCCCTCTCCTCTGAATACCTAATATTAGGTGTTGCTAAAGGAAATTGCTATATTATGTAGCCCTAGCTCTGATTCTCAAAAGAAATCCAGGGCCAGTTAAGTCAGAGCAGTGTTTTTCAAACTTGGCAACTTTAAGATGCACGGACTTCAATTCCCAGAATTCCCCAGCCTGGTGTACGGGAGTTGAAGATCAGACATCTTAAAGTTGCCAGGTTTGAAAAATGCTGGGTTAAAGAGCTTCCGATGTGCTACAGCAGGGGTAGTCAACCTTGGCTCTTTTATGACTCGTGGACTTCAACTCCCAGAATTCCTGAGCCAGCATGGCTCAGCATGGAAACCTCTCCCTTTCCCCTCAGCATGGCTGGCTCAGGAATTCTGGGAGTTGAAGTCCACGAGTCATAAAAGAGCCAAGGTTGACTACCCCTGTGCTACAGTAAGGCTTGGACAGTATGGCAAGTGGCCAAGGATTGCGGGAGGTGGGAGCCAAAGCATCCCTTGTTAATAGACCATAAACCCGGCATTCTTGAATAGGCAACTTGTGTCTTTTGCCCTGTAGAACTTCCTATCCCTCTGGCTGGGCAATTTGTGTCCCCTCCGGTGCACACAGGCTCTGCTGGCCACGCCTGGGTGTCCTTGGACGATCACTGCCATCTGCACTATGAAATAGTGGTGGCTGGCCTGGGCAGGGTAGACGATGGCACCGTGAGTGCGCACTTGCACGGTTTTGCTGAACTGGGAGAGATTCACGAGACCAGCCGCCCAGAACACAGGAGACTGTTGAGGAGTTTCTATGGCACGGAGGTAAGGGGCTCAGATGCAGCCTTTGGGCCGGAAATGCTTTGTCATGCTGTCTATCCATCCACCCATCCATTTATTCATCCACCCACCCACCCGCCCATCCATCCATCCATCCATCCATCCATCTATCCATCTATCTATCTACGTACCTACCTACCTACCTACCTACCTCTCTCTGTCTATGTCTGTCTGTCTATCTGTCCGTCCATCCCCTCTCCATCCATCCCCCCTCTCTACCTACCTACCTACCTACCTACATCTATCTATCTATCTATCTATCTATCTATCTATCTATCTATCTATCTATCTATCTATCATCTATTTACTTATTTACCTACCTACCTCTGTCTATGTCTGTCTGTCCATCCATCCATCCATCCATCCATCCCCCTCTCTATCTACCTACCTACCTTTATCTGTCAATCCGCCTATCTATCTATCTATCTATCTATCTATCTATCTATCTATCTATCTTCTATCTACTTATCTACCTACCTCTATGTCTGTCTGTCTATCTGTCCGTCCATCCATCCATCCATCCATCTATCTACCTACCTACCTACCTTTATCTGTCAATCTACCTACCTACCTACCTTTATCTGTCAATCCGCCTATCTATCTATCTATCTATCTATCTATCTATCTATCTATCTATCTTCTATCTACTTATCTACCTACCTCTATGTCTGTCTGTCTATCTGTCCATCCATCCATCCATCCATCTATCTACCTACCTACCTTTATCTGTCAATCTACCTATCTACCTACCTTTATCTGTCAATCCGCCTATCTATCTATCTATCTATTTATCTATCTATCTTCTATCTACTTATCTACCTACCTCTATGTCTGTCTGTCTGTCTGTCCGTCCATCCATCCATCCATCCATCCCCCTCTCTACCTACCTACCTTTATCTGTCAATCCGCCTATCTATCTATCTATCTATCTATCTATCTATCTATCTATCTATCTATTTATCTATCTATCTTCTATCTACTTATCTACCTACCTCTATGTCTGTCTGTCTGTCCGTCCATCCATCCATCCATCCATCCCCCTCTCTACCTACCTACCTTTATCTGTCAATCCGCCTATCTATCTATCTATCTATCTATCTATCTATCTATCTATCTATCTATCTATCTATCTTCTATCTACTTATCTACCTACCTCTATGTCTGTCTGTCTATCTGTCTGTCCATCCATCCATCCATCCCCCTCTCTATCTACCTACCTACCGCTGTCTCTGTCTGCCCGCCCGCCCACCCACCCACCCATCTACCTACCTACCTACCTACCTATCTACCTACCTACCTACCTACCTACCTATCTATCTATCTATCTATCTATCTATCTATCTATCATACACCCATCCACCCACTCACCCATCCATCTATCACCCACTCTATCATTATTATAAATAACCCGACATATCTAGTAATTCTCCTTTCTCCTCCTATTTCCCCCTAGCAACAACTCTGTGAGGTGGGTTGGGCTGAGAGAGAGAGAGAGTGCATAATAGGAAAAATTCCTTGGGAGTCTTTGCTAGCTATGGGATCCTCCCTGTTGTGTGACATGTCATGTTACCACTCAGGGCAGTAAAATGCAAAGACTTTCCATTCTGCCCTGGGGCAATTCCCAGGGTGGGTATTCAGTGAACCTCTGGCAGAAAACATAAATTTCCAAATGCAGGAAAACGGAACAAACTCAAGAAAATTGACCATAGGCTCCATTCTGGCATCACCCATTCTTTCCTTGGGCTACTTACCAAGAAGGAACTATATGAAAATCTTAAGCTGGCAGACCATTAAACTGAGAGCAGACAATTTCATGCCTAATGTTCCCTGTTATTATGGGCTGTGCACACGTACAAGCCCACGCAGAGAACCATTGCAAGCACGTAGCTGTGGAAGAGTCACCGTTCGTACACGTACACCACAAATGAGCCCCACATTTCTGTTCCTAAGGGAGAACTCGTTCAGTGAGTTTTGCCCCATTTTACGACCTTTCTTGCCCCCAGTGGTGAAGTCAATCCCCGCAGCTGTTCAATTAGCAACACCGTTGTTAAGTGAAGCTGGCTTCCTCAGTGAATTTTGCTCGTCAGGAGGACGCAAAAAGGGATCGCGTGACCTGGGGACAGGGCAGCTGTCATAAATCGGAGCCAGTTGCCAAGGGTCTGACTTTTGATCACGTGACCCTGAGGGGATGCTGCAATGGTCGTAAGTGTGAAAACAATCAAAAGTCACTCTTTTTCAGGGCCATTTTAACTTGGAACTGTTACTAAACTGTCGAGAATTGCCTGTATACTGTCCCAGAACTCTGCTGAGGCACTTTTCTTTCCCTCTTAGGCCCAAGGAGTGGTGAAGGACCTGGATGCGGAATTCCTTCGCCACCTAGCTCAAGGCACAGCCTTCCTGCAAGTGAGCACCAAAGCAAACCCCCAGGGAGAGATTCGGGGCAAGGTACGTCTGCTTTTTTAGATATAAAAAGACTCTAATTTCCAAACCGTGTTTTCGATGGGTCAACATCTTTTTTACATCGTGGTGACCAAAACTGGATGCACCATTCCAAGTGTGGCCTTACCAAGGCATTGTAAAGTGATATTAACACTTCGCGTGATCTTGATTCTATCCCTCTGTTGATGCAGCCTAAGACTACGTTGGCCTTTTTGGCTTTTCTGATCTAAACGTTGGCACTAGAATGAAATAAATAAAACCAAAGGTAGAGCTGAGTTTTGGGACAATCCGTACCAATCGTTTGAAAAATCAGGTTGAAAAAGCTCTCTAAACGTGACAGGAATTAAAGTCACAGAGAGAGAATTTAGAAAAAAATACTCTCTTTTCCCTCAGCTAGTGGGAACGTTTAGGAGTGTGGCGAGTTGCCAAGGATTGCCGTGTGCCAAAATCTTAAACTCCACATTGTTTGCATTCTTAATCACTCCAAGGAGAGGCATTTGCTTGCTCCCCAGACAGATGGAAATTCCGCAAGTGAAGCTTTTCTTGGCATGGAGATAAAATAATGAGACATGCTGCATTTATTAAGATGGATGTTTGCATAACACTGAATGACATAGAACGTTTGCGGGGGGAGGGAATGATGGTGGTGGAGTGGCGCAGACCTTTCTTAGCTAGAAAAATAAGAGAAATTGTCGTAATCGATAATACGGTTTGTATCTTGTTTTTTCAAACCCAGATTTGCTTCCATCCCTCATACGCTCTACGTAAGTTGTTTGTTTAAAGTTCAGAAAGAGGTGTTAGCTGATTGTTTGCACACTAGAAGAGGAAAAATGACTAGAGCGCTGTTTCTCAACCTTGGCCGCTGAAGATGTGTGGACTTCAACTCCCAGAATTCCCCAGTCAGCAAAGCTATTTGTCTGTTGCTTAGTGTCAGTGAATATATGCATTAGGCCAGTGTTTCCCAGCCAGTATGTGGGGACTTCAATTCCCAGAATTCCCCAGACATTATGTGAGGACTTCAACTCCCAGAATTCCCCAGACATTATGTGAGGACTTCAACTCCCAGAATTCCCCAGACATTATGTGAGGACTTCAACTCCCAGAATTCCCCAGACATTATGTGAGGTCTTCAATTCCAAGAATTCCCCAGACATTATGTGAGGACTTCAATTCCAAGAATTCCCCAGACATTATGTGAGGACTTCAATTCCAAGAATTCCCTAGACATTATGTGAGGACTTCAACTCCAAGAATTCCCCAGACATTATGTGAGGACTTCAACTCCCAAAATTCCCCAGACATTATGTGAGGACTTCAACTCCCA
>NW_015389892.1:221017-222533 GCF_001527695.2 Protobothrops mucrosquamatus
AGAATTCCCCAGACATTATGTGAGGACTTCAATTCCAAGAATTCCCCAGACATTATGTGAGGTCTTCAATTCCAAGAATTCCCCAGACATTATGTGAGGACTTCAATTCCAAGAATTCCCCAGACATTATGTGAGGACTTCAATTCCAAGAATTCCCTAGACATTATGTGAGGACTTCAACTCCCAGAATTCCCCAGACATTATGTGAGGACTTCAACTCCCAAAATTCCCCAGACATTATGTGAGGACTTCAACTCCCAGAATTCCCCAGACATTATGTGAGGACTTCAACTCCCAAAATTCCCCAGACATTATGTGGGGACTTCAACTCCCAAGACATTATGTGTGGACTTCAACTCCCAGAATTCCCTTGCCCTCCTGCTGGCTGGGGAATTCTGGGAGTTGAAGTCCACACATCTTAAAGTGACCAAGGCTGAGAAACACCAGATTAGAGAGTCATAATATGAATTCTATTTCATTTTAATTCTGTGAAAATGTAACAGCAGCGTTTGGCTGACCCAGTCTGGGCTTGGAAGCTAAACAGGTTTGGGCCCGATTAATATTTGGATGTGAAACCACCCAGAAATGCCAATTCTTGGAATAAAATGGGCAGTCGTTCAGCCGCAGCCTCAGAAGAAGGCGACAGCAAGCCATTTTTCATGCTACGGCCAGCAAAAACAGCCTGGCTGTGTCCACGTGGCCAGCAGAATTTTGAGTTCACTTTCTATGAACTGAAATTAGCCATAGATAATTTAGACTTCACAGTACTTTACAGCCCTCTCTAAGCGATAGGACAGAGTCAGCATATTGTCCCCCAACAATCGGGGTCCTCATTTCACTCACCTCCGAAGGATGGAAGGCTGAGTCAACCTTGAGTCAGTCAGGATCGAATTGCTGGCAGCGGGCAGAGTTTGCCTGCAATGCTGCATTCTAACCACTGTGTGTCGCCAGGCTTTCTGTTCCCATTTTGGGGAATACTGTTGCAAGCATGTTACTCTGAAGGTAATTCTGCTCCCGCTTAAGCTTCTGGCTTTGACATGGAGATGCTGAGAATCCAGGGGCTCCTCCTTGGCACAGAACTAGTTGGAGTAGACTAGTTGGACTAAACTACTCCTAGGAGTGACTACAAGGGAGGGCTAAACACTTGTAGCTACTCCTAGTTTACTCTCAAGAGGTAACCAATGCTAAAATGATGATCAAGAACTTAATGTAAACCCAGTGTGGACGATGTGTGGCATTTTAAAAAAAAAATTGTCACAACATTTGACCAAAAGACGAAACATTTTTTGGCTGCGGCCCCTCGTCAAGCCCTCTCACTTTCTTTCTTCTTCTTCTTCTTCTTCTTCTTCTTCTTCTTCTTCTTCTTCTTCTTCTTCTTCTTCTTCTTCTTCTTCTTCTTCTTCTTCTTCTTCTTCTTCTTCTTCTTCTTCTTCTTCTTCTTCTTCTTCTTCTTCTTCTTCTTCTTCTTCTTCTTCTTCTTCTTCTTCTTCTTCTTCTTCTTCTTCTTCTTCTTCTC
>NW_015389892.1:223324-233005 GCF_001527695.2 Protobothrops mucrosquamatus
GCAGTATTCCAAGTGTGGCCTTACTAAGGCATTGTAAAGTGGTATTAATACTTCACGTGATCTTGATTCTATCCCTCTGTTAATGCAGCCCAGCACTGTGTTGGCTTTTTTGGCAGCTGCAGCACACTGCTGGCTCATATTTAAGTGATTGTCCACTAGGACTCCGAGATCCCTCTCACAGTTGCTACTATTGAGCAAGATACCTCTGATTCATTAAGCCAAGCTTGATTTCTTTTTCTTTCAGCTGCTAGCTGGCCCTACTCTTGATCTGTCTGACTGTTCACTTGTTTAATGGCCGCTGTTCTTCCAGGTTCACCTTCCCAACCAATGCAAGGCAGGGGGCCTCCGGCTGGCTTCTGAAGACCTAGAGAAAGAACCAAGGCCCAAGGACCCCAAAGAGTTGAAGAAAGACCCCAACGCCTGCTTTTTTGAAGGTCAACATCGGCCCCACGGCTCCCGCTGGGCCCCCGATTACGACAAGAAGTGTTCCGTATGTACCTGTCAGGTAGGTGGGAAGACTGCGGCAAAACATGCACAGGTAGTCCTTGACTTACGACCACGATGGAACACAAAATTTCTGTTGCTAAGCGAGACAGTTGTTAGAACAGAACAGAACAGAACAGAGCAGAACAGAACAGAACAGAACAGAACAGAACAGAACAGAATAGAATAGAATAGAATAGAATAGAATAGAATAGAATAGAGCTGGAAGGGACCTTGGAGGTCTTCTAGTCCAGCCCCCTGCTCAAGCAGGAGAACCTATACCATCTCAGACAAGTGACTGTCTAGTCTCTTCTTAAAAATCTCCAGTAATGGAGCGCCCACGATTTCTGGGGGCAAGCTGTTCCACTGATTAATTGTCCTCACTGTCAGGAAGTTTCTCCTTAATTCCAGGTTGCTTCTCTCTTTGATCAGTTTCCAACCATTGTTTCTTGTCCTACCCTCTGGTGCTTTGGTAAATAACATGACCCCCTCTTCTTTGTGGCAGCCCCTCAGATACTGGAACACTGCTATCATGTCTCCCCTATTTCTTCTTTTCTTTAGACTAGCCAAACCCAAGTCCTGCAGCCGTTCTTCATATGTTTTAGTCTCCAGGCCTTTGATCATCTTAGTTGCTCTTCTATTAACTTAACAACTGCAATGATTCACTTAAGAACTGTGGCAGGAAAGTGTGTAAAATGGGGCAAAATTCGCTGAACAAATGTCTCACTTAGCCACAGAAATTTTGAGCTCAGTTGTGGTTGTAAGTCAAGGACTCCCTGTATATAAAAATAATCATTATGCTTCGAAAGTGTGAGCGGCCACAGCTCCCTGGACAAGAATTACTTGGAGTACAGTTTAATTTGGCTGCTGCAAAACTTTCCTTTCTCTTCGAGAGCCATCCCAATTCCTTATATGTGATTTTTTTTTACTTATTTTATTGATTCACAACATTTCTACAGACCACTCTAGGCGGCTCAAATTAAATGCTTCCTTAGAACATCTGTCAGTTGCAAAATATGGGTGACCTGGAAGAAGATATGGGCCCCTTTTGTCCACGCTCTGTGGATTGACCTTGGTCTGCAGCACTTATTTCTCCACCTTAGTGACTTTAAGATGGGTGGACTTCAACTCCCAGAATTCCCCAGCCAGCTGTGAAGGATCCACCCAGGAAGAACCGTGGAAGTTGGTAATGAAAATCAGCGGGGTCTAGAGAGGGGCAGAGTCGTTCAGCACACCTTGGCAACTTTTATAGAAAGATTTTAAGAAGGAATGGCGGGTTTTTAAGAAGAGGCATTTGCCTGAAATGATATAGAGCAGGGGTCTTCAAACTTGGCGACTTTAAGACTTGTGGACTTCAACTCCCAGAATTCCTCAGCCAGCTGTCACGGTTCTGACAGATGAAACTCTTCAAAGAACTTTGAGGCATTGTTTACCTTAAGAATCTTTATTCAAGAAACACAACATCGGCACTAACATAATCGAAGCCAAAAACTGAATTCCCCTCCCCTGGGCACATAGTATCAAAGCACAATTCCCTCCTCCAATTAACAGTCATAAATCACATCCCCCAATTAGCTTGAAGCGCAGGCTTTCTCCCCAGCTCTCCAGCTTGCCAAACCTCTATCAGCTCTGGCCCCAATGACCTTGGGTTCCCACGGCTGAGTTATTATTGTTATGACTAGCTGGACTCTCATCCACATCCCCCCTCCCAGCATCATCTTCTAACTCTAAAAGAGAAAGGGAAAAAATGGCTGCATTTCCATCTGTTGTCAATGCGAAAACATCCGGATGTTAGCAGCGTTGACATTAGCCCTGAGGGCTGGCTGAGGAATTCTGGGAGTTGAAGTCCACAGGTCTTAAAGTCGCCAAGTTTGAAGACCCCCCTGATATAGAGTTTCCTGCTTGAGCAGGGGGTTGGGCTAGAACAGGGCTTTTCAACCTTTTCACCCATTGTACCACTTTTAGGATATGGCAACATCCGAGTACCACCAGTCGCCTAGCAAGGTGTCAAAAACTTGATGACCCCCCCCAAAAGGAAAAAAGTGATAAAGTACAGGTAGTCCTCGACTTACAACAGTTCATTTAGTGACTATTCAAAGTTACAATGGCACTGAAAAAAGTACCCCCCAAGCCACAGCTGAGCAAGACACCTGCCTGCCTGCCCGGCGGCATTCTTCCTCCTGTCCGAGGTTTCCATTGTTGTGAGCATTTTTGTTGAGGATTGGCAGAGGGGGGGGGTGGGGGGTGTTTGATTTTTATTCCCCCCCCCCGTTTGCTGGGTGGTTGCAGCAGGTTTTGGTCACTTCACATGACCCTGGGACATTGTGACCGTCATAAATATGAATCAGTTGCCAAGCATCTGAATGTAAATCACAAGACCCTGGAGATGCTGCAACATTCCAGCTGATTGGCGCTTCTTCAGGGCTCAGCGGAAGCACCAGGATCAGCGCCGAGCTCCAGCTGGAGCCTGACGCTGATCCTGGCGCTTCCACTGAGCCCTGTCAGCCCCGAAGAAGCGCTGATCAGCTGGAAAACGGTACTGATCCTGGCGCTTCCGCTGAGCCCTGACAGCCCTGCAGCTCCATCCGTCTCTCGCTCAGGCTTGTGCCGTGCTGCCACCAGTTCAGCTCATTCCCCTCCCCTGCTACCATTTTTCTAGGATGGTTGCGTACCACCTGCCAGGTGCCAATGTACCACAGGTGGTACCCGTACCACTGATTGAAAAGCCCTGGGCTAGAAGACCCCCCCCCCCAAGGTCCCTCCTTGTTCTTCAGTCATTCTGCAAGCAAACTCAGCCCAAGTGGAGAATAAAATCCTGCTTTGCCAGTTCTAATCGCTCTTCCTTCTGTTGTTGTTTTTTCCCCCTTCTCTCCTTCTGGTTCCGCAGAAGCGCACAGTGATCTGCGATCCGGTCTTGTGCCAGCCTCTCAACTGCTCTGAGCCAGTCCATCAAAGTAACCAGTGCTGCCCTGTGTGCCAAGGTAACCTGGGCAGGGCAGGATTAAGCCTGTGGACGGTCAAGCTGCCCAAGGAAGGCCTGGGAAGAGGGAAGGGCCCCCCCCCTTGCAGGGGAGGGTATCTGCCCCAATCACAGCCAATCCTGTTTTTTTCCCCTCCTGCCCATAATGCATCTATGCATCCTCTCTCCTTGAACAGAGGGAAACGAAGAACAGAGAAGAGCCGAGAAAATCCGAGACAGCAGCGAAGGTAAGGGCAAGAGCGGCTGGCTGAGCATTATGGGTCTTCTGCAACAGCAAATTCTCTTTAGGTTTCAAGAGTTGGACCGGCCCTCAAGGGTGCCAAGAGATTTTGTACACGTACCACGGAGCCCATGGGCGGAGGGGGGAGAGGGGTCCTTAATTATTGCTCAGGGTCAAGTTGTCATCGGAGCTAAATTCATTGTTCCAGTTTTTATTAACAGGAAGATTATGTTAGGGCTTTATGGGATGGTCTAATGCAGGGGTCTCCAGACGTGGCCACTCTTAAGACTTGTGGACCTCAATTCCCAGAATTCCTCAGCCAGCCATGTTGCCTGGGGAATTCTGGGAGTTGAAGTCCACAAGTCCTAAAGTTGGCCAGGTTTGGAAACCCGTGGTCTAGTGAACCCAACATACTAAGGCCATAGCTAGTTTCTATAACTGTGAACTGCCCGAGCCACTTTAGGCTGGACCAGGGATGGGGAACCTTGGCTCTTTTATGACTTGTGGACTTCAATTCCCAGAATTCCTGAGTCAGCATGGCTGAAGTCCACAAGTCATAAAAGAACCAAGGTTGCCTACCCCTATCCTAGGCTATCCCATAGCCTCAACCATTCCCTGCATTCCAAGTATTGACTAGATCTAATCCTGATTTGTTTTTTTGAGCTTAGCCAGGGCTTACCCAAGAACAGATGAGTCTTGGGGGCTACAGCTCCAACAGTTATGATCTATGTTGCCTTTAAGATTTAAGGCAGCTGCCCTGATCCTGTTTCTCTATCTTAGGATGCTATTTTGATGGTGACAAGACGTGGAGACGAGCGGGCACGCATTGGCATCCTGTAGTTCCCCCGTTTGGACTCATCAAATGTGCGATTTGTACCTGCAAGGTAGGAGGGGAACATCAACCAGACAACCGAAAGGCTTAAGCCAGCTATTGAGTTAACCCAGTTCCTGCATTTGCCCAGTCAGTTGAAACTATAAACAAACTTAATGGAGTGGAATTGGGCACCATATGAAACTCCAGAAAAACGAACAGAACTTTGTATGTTGGGCAAAGATCTAGCTGATCTGATTACATGAGGTTTGGAAACCCCAGCCCAGATGTTCCTCAGTCTTCCTCAATGGTTTCATTTTCATCGGACAGGTAAACCTGTTGCAGGAAACTAAGTATGTCTAGTGTAACAAAGAGAAGGACGAGGGGGGACATGATAGCAGTCTTCCAATATCTCAGGGGCTGCCACAAAGAAGAGGGAGTCAAGCTCTTCTCCAAAGCGCCTGAAGGCAGGACAAGAAGCAACGGGTGGAAACTAACCAAAGAGAGAAGCAACCTAGAACTAAGGAGAAACTTCCTGACAGTTAGAACAAATAATCAGTGGAACGGCTTGCCTTCAGATGTTGTAGATCAGGGGTCTTCAAACTTGGCCCTTTTATGACTTGTGGACTTCAACTCCTAGAATTCCTCAGCCAGGAATTCTGGGAGTTGAAGTCCACAAGTCATAAAAGGATCAAGTTTGAAGACCCCCGTTGTAGATTCTCCATCACTGGAGATTTTCAAGAAGAGACTGGACAGGCATTTGTCCAGAATGGTATAGTCTCCTGTTTGAGCAGGAGGTGGGACTAGAAGATCTCCAAGATCCCTTCCAGCCCTATTATTCTATGTTCCTGGCCTGCAATGTATGAGGTTCTCCATTTAGCAAACCAACACAGATCTCAAGGAGAAGAGTTCATAGAATCACAGAGTGGACGTTGAGGCTCTCAAGTCCAGCCCAAAAGAAGCATTTATGGTGGATGGTGGTCCAGAACCTGCATGAACACATTCAGTAAAGGAATGTTCACTTGATGATGCTTTGGGACAGTGCTTCTCAACCTTGGCAACTTTAAAATGTGTGGACTTCAATTCCCAAAATAAAGTTGTCAGGATTGAGAAACACGGCTTTGGAGGATCTTTGAGTTTTGACAGCTATAATGGTGCATGCTTTGGTTTTCTCCCGCCTAGATTTTATTACAGTCTCATGACAGGTGTTCCTGATCCCTCCCTCCATCCTCTGAATTAGTCCTCATGGTCAAAATTCAGACGCTTGGCAACTGGCATGTACTTATGACGGTTGGAATGTCCCGGAGTCATGTGATACTTTGTGCAACCTTCTGACAAGCAGAGTCAATGGGGAAACCAGATTCATTTAACAACCGTGTTCTAACGGAACAACTACAGTGATTCACTTAACCACTGTGGCAAGAAAGGTCGTAACATGGAGCAAAAATGCCCTTAGCAAATGTCTTGCCTAGGAACAGAAATTTTGGGCTCAGTCGTGGTCATAAGCCGAGGACCACCTGTTTAAGGTGTTCTGGTTCTTTGTCTGCTATTTCCCATTTGTGTTTGCACAGGGAGCCACGGGGGAAGTTCACTGCGAGAAGGTGCAGTGCCCCCAGTTGGCCTGCAGTAACCCCATCCGGGTCAACCCATCTGACTGCTGCAAGCAATGCCCAGGTATGTCAAACCTGTCAGAAGCACCTTGCTTCGCTTGCTAGCCAGCCCGCTGGTCGCAGCACAGCGGGACAAAGGCAATCCCTTCACCTTGTGACGTCACACCAAACTTAAGATGAGGAAATGATTCCCTCAGGAGCAGCCCCCACTTCCTCAAAACGCTCCTTACAGAGAAGTCCTCGAGTTACAACTGTCATTGAGTCTGGCAAATACGGGTGTATCTCATGGAGGTCACAAAGCGGATCACCGCAAGACTGTGGACCTGTTTTTAACCACCGTTTTTGGGGTGGCGGTTATGTGAACGGGGCAGTTGCTCCATCTCCCAGTCCTGCGGGGCTGGGGAATTCTGGGATTTGAAGTCCACCCATCTTCAAGTTGCTGAGTTGGAGAAACCTTGTTGTAAGTTATGCCCAGCAAAGTGGTGGTGATTCGGGACTTTGGAGGTGCAGTGTTTTAAGAATTCAGGAGTGCAGGCTGACTCTGCCGACTGCCAGGAGTTCGATCCTGACGGGCTCAGTGTTGACTCGGCCTTCCGTCCTTCCGAGGTCGGTAAAACGAGGACCCAGATTGTTGGGGGGCAAGTATGCTGACTGTGGTGGGAGTTAGTTAGACATAACAATATTGTACTAGTGTGTGAATTCAGAGCTTGAAATAAGAGATGATAAGAATTGGCGGGTTGCAGAACAGGAGGGAAAGCCTGCATTTCAAACTAATTGGAGAATGTGATTTATGACTATTAATTGGAGGAGGGAATTGTACTTTGATACTATGTACTCAGGGGAGGGGAATCCAGTTTTTGGCTTCAACTACAGTATGTTAGTGCCGAAGCTATGCTTCTCCTATAAAGATTCTTTAAGGTATACAATGCCTCGAAGTTCTTTGAAGAGTTTCATCTGTCGGAACCATGACATTAAGTCTAAATGCTATGGCTATTCTAGCCAATATTCTCCTCTTCTGCTCTTTCCATGTTCTTCATACTCTGCCATTTCTCCCCAGCCTCGGAGAAGACCTCATCCCTGCTTTCCGACATGATGCAGGCTGACGGCCCCCGAGCTTGCAAGTTCGGGCGGCAGTGGTACATGCACAACGAGAGTTGGCACCCTACAGTGCCCCCTTTTGGAGAGATGAAGTGCATCACCTGCTGGTGCCTGGTGAGTATGGAGGCATCGGGTGACAGCAAGCGCTGGGAATTTCACGGCCAACTTCAGCGGGTAGCTTGGAGACGGGAATGTCTCTCTCTTAGGAGATGGCTGGTATCCCAGCGGGTGGAAGAAACATATAGGTAGCCTGTCAACGCTGCTAACGTCGGACGTTCTTGCTTTGACAACATATGGAGATGCAGCCGTTTTCCTTCTTCTGTTTTACTCTTAGAATTAGAGTTAGAATTAGATGATACTGCGTGGGAAGAGGAGGAGGAATATGCATGGGAGTTTAGTTAGACACAACAATACTGTAACTAGGGTGTGAACCAAGTTTTTTTGAAATAAGAGATGATAAGAAATGGCGGGTTGAAGCACCGGAGGGAAGGTCTGCATTTCAAACTAATTGGAGAATGTGATTTATGACAGTTAATTAGAGGAGGGAATTGTGCTCGATACTATGTGCTCAGTGGAGGGGAATTCAGATTTTGGCTTAATGTCATGGTTCCGACAGATGAAACTCTTCAAAGAACTTCGAGGCATTGTTTACCTTAAAGAATCTTTATGTTAAACAATGCCTCGAAGTTCTTTGAAGAGTTTCATCTGTCGGAACCATGACATAGCCTTGACTTAAAACAGGTCGTTTAGTGGCTGTTCAAAATGGTGACCTAGAGGAAGATTCGGCTCTGAAATTGGACAAACAATAGACTTTACGCTGTCTACACAGAAAGCCCTTATTACCTCTGTAAATTACTTCTATAAAACTCTATGATGGAGTTAATAGGTCTGGTTGTTGCCAAGACAGACATTTCTGGGCCGTTAATATTGGCATAATGTGAATATAATTCACAGGTGATATATTCTGCAGCTACGTTTTTTCCAACTTGTCTGGAATAAGGGGGACCAAATTCCAGAGTCTGTTCCCACAACACATTTAAAATGGGTCACAGGTAAGGTATTGGGGGAAGAACAAAAGGAGTCAACTAACTAAATCAGGGGTAGACAACCTTGGCTCTTTTATGACTCGTGGACTTCAACTCCCAGAATTCCTGAGCCAGCCATGCTGAGGGGAAAGGGAGAGGTTTCCAAGCTGAGCCATCCTGGCTCAGGAATTCTGGGAGTTGAAGTCCACGAGTCATGAGGGGGCCATAGTTCCCCCAGGCTGGCTCAGGAATTCTGGGAGTTGAAGTCCAGGAGTCATGAAGGGGCCATAGTTCCCCCATGCTGGCTCAGGAATTCTGGGAGTTGAAGTCCACGAGTCATAAAAGAGCCACGGTAGCCTACCCGTGGACTAAATTAACCCTCAGGGGTCAATATTAACCCCAAAGAAATCTAGTCTTGCAGAGGGTTAAAATAACCCAGTTAGTTATACTGCAGAAAACAGCAGCCTCCAACCCCAAAAGAGGAGAAGAACTGAAGCCGTTTTCCAGAACCAGTCTAGAGGTAGTCCTCGACTTACAACAGTTCATTTAGTGACCGTTTGAAGTTACAACAGCACTGAAAAAAGTGACTGATGGCCGTTTTTTTCACACTTAAGTTCGCCGCAGAATCCCCCGCGGTCACGTGATCGAAATTCAGCCGCTTGGCAACTGGCTCATATTTACGACTGTCGCAGTATCTCCTCCGGGGTCACGCGGCCCCCTTTTGCGACCTTCGGACAAGCCAAGTCAGTGGGGAAAAAGCCGGATTCGCTGAACAGCCGTGTTCCTCACTTAACAACTTCAGTGATTCACTTAAACAACCGTGGAAAAGAAAGGTTGTAAAATGGGTCAAAAACTCACTTAGCAATTGCCTCACTTAGCAACAGAAATGTTGGGCTCGGCTGTGGTCGTAAGTCGAGGGCTGCCTGTATTTCAGCCTGCACGATCTGAAAAGTGTGCCGTCCAATTGTTGTCTTGACGTTCTTGTTGGGGATCTGGGGATCTTCTGTAATCCTGGCTCTCTTCCAGCAAACTTTGGTTTGTTTGTTTGTTTGTTTTAATTTCAGTCCGGGGAAACGCATTGCCAACGCCAAGAATGCTCTCTGACTTCTTGCTCCAGGGAAGAAAAAAAGGGAGACTCCTGTTGCACCCAGTGCCAAGGTGAGTGTTGACTCTTAGAACAAGGTTGTCGGCCGAGTCTTGGAGGAGACACAATACAGGTAGTCCTCGACTTACAACAGTTTGCTTAGTGACCGTTCAAAGTTACAACGGTACTGGAAAAAAAGCAACTTCTCACTCTTTTTCACACTTACGACCGTTGCAGCCTCCCCCTGGGTCACGTGATCAAAATTCAGACGCTTGGCAACTGACTCACATTTATGACCGTTGCTGTGTCCTGAGAGTCACGTGATCCCCTTTTGCGACCTTCTGACAAGCAAAGTCAATGGGGGGAAGCC
>NW_015389893.1:0-1201 GCF_001527695.2 Protobothrops mucrosquamatus
GATGAAAGAGACCAGCCTGCTCATCCTCCTACATGTACACTGCAGTATCAATTCCACAGGATTGCTTGTTTTTTTCATTAATTAAATTAGATCCATATTTGCAGTCTCACTGTCTCCTTTGTAAGATGGATGAAGTTGAAAAAAAGAAGCAAATCCACAAGTTAAAAACAAAACAATCACCACAATATCTTGAAAAGCCAAATATTTTTTAAATTGGTATATTAATTTTCCTGATCACA
This sequence comes from Protobothrops mucrosquamatus, assembly GCF_001527695.2. Classification (NCBI taxonomy): domain Eukaryota; kingdom Metazoa; phylum Chordata; class Lepidosauria; order Squamata; family Viperidae; genus Protobothrops; species Protobothrops mucrosquamatus. The sequence goes on from NW_015389893.1 coordinate 240, forward strand.
GAAGATTCTAATTCATGATTGTAATAAGAAATATTAATCTTGGACAGAAACACTCCACCAGGATCATTATATTATGGTCCAAAGCCAACACTTTGATACCACGAAGATGACATCCAAAAATTTTCAGTACAACAGGAAAGCTTAACAAGCAAAGATATTCCCCATAAACTGATTCAGCCTTTCAGCAGCGAAGATCTTGAAGCATTTGGCAGGTTCTTGGGGGAAAAGAAGTGGGAAAAATCACACTTTCAAAAAATGTTTTGAAATTATTTTGCAAGCTTCCTTAAACCTATGGGATTTGTTTGTAGTGCACTGTAGAGGCACCATATGTTGATCTGATTTTTAAAAAGCATATTTGATAGCAACAATAGTATAGAGATTAGAATTGCACTCGATGAATAGAAAATTGTTTCATTTTTAGGAAGTTTAGTTTAAAAAACAAGTTTTTCCAAGGCTTCCAGTTATTAAACAATTATAGGATTTAGAACGTTCTTATCTATGTTATGGGGAATTTAAGAAATACATTTTTTTCTCTGTTCATCTTTGGAGGTTAGTAAATGGTTTTCCTTATAAAATACTTTCCATCCATAGATTCATTGATTTTTATACCACAGGTTATCTATAAGCGGGAGGAGGGAAATATGTGTGTTGTCACAGCATACACTCTGTCTCTTATGTCTACTTCTATGTGACATCATCATGCAATTATGAAAAGGCAGAGCTTGTGTCATAACTACCCAATGAATCATCACTTTGATGTCATTGTGTGAGAAAGGAAGAAGTTTAAAAATAAAACGGTCACAATTGATTAACAATAGAAGGATTAGCCAAGCCCTGCAGGTAGGCACTAGATTCCAGGAGGCTTGGCTAGAAGACACACTTAACAAGACAAAAGGATGGCAGAGAGAAGTTCTGAACAATGTAACTGAGGGGGAGGGATGATGTATTCTGGCTAGGCGGAT
>NW_015389893.1:5289-25202 GCF_001527695.2 Protobothrops mucrosquamatus
GCTTTTCTATTTTCTGCAGAATAAACTCTTTTTCTTACCAATCCAATTTTGTTGGTATTTTAATCACGTTTCCAACATTGTGATTGCAGCCAGAACAATATGGAGCTGAACACACTTAAAATTGTAGAGATGAAAGTAGATTTTAGGAGGAGCCCTCTATTCTACCATCTCTACTATATTAGACAACACAGTATCAACAGTAGAGATCATGTTTCTGGGTTCTGTAATCTCCCAGGACTTGAAATGGACACCTAACATTAGAACTGTCATTAAAAAGTCACAACAAAGAATGTTCTTCCTGCGTCGACTCAGGAAGTTCAGACTGCTCCAGTTCTACAGATGAATTATTGGGTCCATCATTTGTATATAACTGTCAGATTTTGTACAGTAACTAAACAGGACAGGTACAGACTATACAAAAGATAGTTAGAACTGCATGAAAAAAAAACATTGTTAACCAGCCTGCCTTCCACTGAAGACTTGTGTACTGCACGGGTCACAAAGAGGGCTTAGAAAATATCTACAGACCCCTCACAACCTGGACACAAACTCTTTCAGCTCCTTCCCTCAAGATGCTGTTATAGGGCATTGCATGCCAAAACAACTAGACACAAAGACATTTTTTTCACTCTGCTGAACACCTAACTACCACAGTACTATCTTATTTCTATGGATATTTACCCTTGTAGTATGGCTGTATTACTATTATCCTTCTAATCTTTTTCTACTACCTTTTCTTATATATTGGTATCATTATTATGATTATATTACTTTGTTGTTTGTATGTACACCAAGAGTTACTGCACTGAAGACAAATTCCTTGTGTATCCAATCACACTTGGCCAACAAACTGTTCTATTCTGTTCTGTTCTGTTCCGTTCTATTCCATTCCATTCCATTCTGAACGGATACCTATATATCAAACCATTATCTTTTAAACATTGTTATGTGCTACAGCATGGATTTTGCTTACCTTAAAACAGATAAATTTTTCCCAATAAAAAGGAACTGAAGGACAATATATGAACATTTGTTTAGAGAATGATCTAAATGCTCTCTAGCTTTAACACATTCAAAGTCATATGCTCATTCTAGGATAGTGCAGAGATGCCAATGCATTAATCAGCATTAGATATTTTTCTGAATTCTGCAAGGTTAAAAACAACATCATACATATGCAAATATTTATTTTAGGATGTAATACATTTAGAAATCCATATTTTGAAAAAAATATCAATAACTATATTTAGAATGCATACTTAGATGTGAATTTTCAGAGGGAGTTGCTTTTAATGCACTTTGATGCAGAAAATAAAAAAGATAAAATATGAACCAATTTATGAGAAGCTGATATGGAAACAGATGGAGTTCTCTATCCCTATCTCAAATGTTCATGATGTTTTATTTTGACTTTCCTTCAACTTCAGTCATGCCAAAAAGAGACTTTTATCTCTCACATAAGACTGGCTTATTAGCATGCAAAAGTTAGAGATCAGATATATTCTGATCTTGAATTGTTTACTTGAAGATTTGGGAAAGGCTTTGTTTTAAAACAAAGAGTATTAGAGATTTAATTATTATTTTTTTGTTGCTAGCCTAAGAGATTTGGCAAATTTCAGATAAGAACATGAAGTTATGCACTACTGTGTTCTGGTTGGTAGCATTCTCTAAAAGTCATAAAATGTGTCAAAAGAATAATTAGCTTCCTTTCAAGTATTAACAAAGAGCCTAAAAGAGCCTAAAAAAAATACATGTATTGTATGATGAGATAGCTTGTAAGAGAAACTTAACTATCATTACAAAATAGGCAAACATTTTGACAAGCTTTACCTCTGAGATAAGATTTGAAAAACCAGATGAATCTGTTTGTCAAAAATACTAGCTTTTGAAATACCCAGCAAAATTCATTTTTTTTGAGTCCTGAAAAACAGTTCCAAGACTCACTCATTGTTAACATTACAATGTACAAACTACCTATATTGAAATAGTTACTCTGCTCCAGATTTTTAGCTATATAACTATAAAGAACATTAGTTTCAAACTGGGTTTTTACTCCGGCCTATATTCTATAATCTCCAAATATATTCTTTCTTCTTAGAAATTTCATTGTATAATAGTATAGGAGTTTTTTCCTTTTAAAAAGCTGAGATGTGTACCCTGCTACTTCATTCCCTTTATAGAACAGCTCCGGTGTCTTTAATTGGGGATACACCTTAGAGCAGGGCTTTTCGACCAGTGGTGGTACATTAGCATGTGGCAGGTGGTACGCAGCCCTGCCCAGTCAAGTGTAGTCGGGGAGGGAATGAGCCAGCACAGGCAAGGACTTACTGTGAGAGAGTCCCCTGGAACTGCAGAGTGGCTGGGGCAAGGCAAAGGCCCCAGGCTCACTTCTGGCTCACCCGGAAGAGAAAGGAGGAGGATGGGGTGGAGACAGGAGAGGCTATAAAAGGAGGCAGTTTGGGTGGGAGAGGGAGAGAGAAAAAAAGCAGCAGCCTTGGGAGGAGGCAGAGTCAGGGAAAGAAGAAGGAGGAGGAGGGTGGGGGGAGAGGAGATCAAGCAGGCCGGCCATGAGCCGATCTACAACTGCTGTGGCAGCCACCTGTGCTGGCAGCAGCAAACAGGCAAGAGGGGTCGCCCTCCATGAGGAATGAAGAAAGGCAGCAATGAAGAAAGGCAGCATCTGCTGGAGGTGAGGCACGGAGGAGGGAGGGAGGGAGGGAGGGAGGGAGGGAGATGGAGAGTGGAAGGATTCTTATGTGCTTTTGTGACTTTGAAGTTCTGGGATTTGTGCAATGTGGGCTTTGTGTTCTTAAGGAGTGTTTGGCAATTTTTATTTAGCTGATGGTTGATGTCTCCTGTTAGCTTCTGTTGCTCTGCTATTGTTAGTCGTAAGTTTTGCTGCAAGGGATTTTGAAGTATTTTTCTCCTGAATGGATTTTGCCTATAGCAGACATGTCAAACTCGCGACGTCAGGTGATGCCGCATGACGTATCGGAGCTTTTTTGCCATTGCTGGCAATGGGGTGGGCATGGCTCCGGTATGATGAAACCGGCCTGCGGGCCGGCAGTTTGACATCCCTGGCCTATAGCATTCCTTTGCTTATTTGGGGAGGCTGCCTTAGCCAGCAGCAGGTACTTAACTACATTTTTTTTCTTCCTTAAGTGCCGGCTGTGCTCCTTAACTTTCCTTTCTAGCCAGTAGCTAATTCTTAAAGGGGAATATGCCCTTTTAAGCTAGTTCATTCATCAGCTTGTCTTTTCTGTCCCTGCAGGCTTTCCCTTGTTTGATGAATATAAGGAAAAGAGAAAATATGGGGGGGGGGGCTTTCAAATTCTTCCTTCAGAAGGAGATGGGAATGAGAAAGAGGGAGGCAGGGAAGGGAGGGAGGGAAGGAAGTCCCACCTTAGCACTTGGCCAACAGCAGCCCTGCCATTGACTTTGCTTGTTAAAAGGTTGCAAAAGGGGATCACATGATCATGGGACACTGTGACCATCATAAATATGAATCAGTTGCCAAGCATCCAAATATAAATCACATGACCCTGGGCATGCTGCAATGGTCATAAGTGTGAAAAATGGTCATAAGTCATTTCAGTGCAATTGCAACTTTGAACAGGGTTTTTTTTTTTTGTCAAGTTTTTGACACCTTGCTAGGTGGTACTTGAATACTGCCATATCCTAAAAGTGGTACAATCGGTGAAAAGGTTGAAAAACCCTGCATTTTGAAGAAACTAATTTGCATTTTGACAAATTGTTTTTCCTCAGAATTTGTGTGCCAAGGATTCCAACATATAGATTCAAGAGATTAACTGCAGAAAATCACCCATGTTTTTCTCCTCAATCTTCTCATAAAGTTGATAAGGTACGTACTAGGATCCGGGTCTTTGTTTCCACAGGTTTTTGCCAATTGTAAACAACTGATATAGTAGAATGTAAAATGAGCGATTTGCATAATTATAAAGCTGAGCAGAGCCTGATTTTTGTACTCTTGACATTAGGCCATTGTTACTGTTTCAATGATGTAATCCTTTTATATACAGACTGAAGTAATGTTGTATGAATAAGGGAAGATAAATTGTAATAACTGTGGCTCAATTTCTATCCCAGAAAGAGAAATCAAAGTGGCAATGTGTCATAATAAACAGGGGGCAGACTTGTTTTTGAATGATTTGTCCAGTTTCAAGTCACAGACAGTGTGAATGGAGAGTAGAGGCCTTACCATTATCATCAGCAGTTAAATTTACATTTACAAGACACATCACGGTTCAAAATGTCAGAAAAATAATTTGGGGTTCCAACTTGAGTTGGGGCTGTGAGAGAATAAATAAAAATGAGATCCAACTGTGAGGAAAGAATAAATATTTATTCCTTTAGGGGCAGGCTGCAGAGAAATGAGGTACAGCTGCAGAGTTTTATAGGGAGAGCTTGTCTGAGGTGAAGTATCTATGTGCTGATTTTAGGGTGACACTTGAGGGGTGTGTGTGTGTATGTGTAGGTATATTTATTCTTGTGAACATGCAGTTTCTCTGGGAGACCTAATTTAATTAACTCTGTGTTTATAGACCTTATTCTTTGATATGTGGATTAGATCTGGGTAGCTTATTTGGAAGGTTTGAGGACGTTTGCTAATTTTAGTTGATTAACTTAGTTTCAGCTTCACTGTCAATTATCTAGTGGAGACACTGATTCTCAGGCCATTGTGGATTCTGTTAATATTTTCAGGAAAGATGGAAACAGTATAAAGAATAAATACATTTGGATATAAAACTTCTCACAATGTATATAAATTCACCTCACCATACAGAGCCACACAGGCTCAAACATATTAGTAGCTAATGCATGCCTTTCATTAGTGGTTTCTATATACCTGTACTTATATATAGTAGAGCTGGGCATATGCCTCTAATACAAGGCTACACAGAGTTCAGGAATATGGCATTTTTAAAAAGCGAAACCTTGAAGTCTATTAACTGAACATGAGAATGGAAGCAATGCCCTGCTGGATGGGGCCCCTGGCCCATCTAATCCAGCAATCTATTCTTACCGTGGCCAACCAACCCTCCAAAGAAGTTCACAAGTTTCTCAGCAGATGACCTTCATAGACAGTCATATTGCATCAAGGCTAATTAGCCATTGATCCTAATTGGAATCAGGAACGCAAACAGATAAACTACAAGACATAGGCAATGGAAATTTCTGTGATTAATAATCTGAAGCAGATTATTAGCAGTTGTTTCACATAAAAAAAATCACACTGTATTTTGACACGTCCTCTGGACCATCCCTGTGTTGTCCTGAAACAATAGTCTTCTTGGATATCCAGAAGCCAGCCTTTATAACCTGTGACCAATCTGAGCTACCAAGACTGATTTTTGGCTATCTGAAATGATGGACGCTTCGTTTATTATTTCCATAATAAGTTGGAAACAATAAAGGACAATATTTGTAGCTCGGGGTTGAAATGAGGGGTCCTTAGTGCTCTCTGAGCTTGGCTGTTTTCATGTAGACTTTTCATTATCCAAACTAGGTAACATCATCTGTGCTAGTGATGTGCTAGACTAGCACTGATGAAGTCACATCATCATCATCATCATCATCATCAAGTTGAAAGGGACCCTGGAGATCATCTAGTCCAACCCCCTGCTCAGGCAGGAAACCCTATACCATTTCAGACAAATGGCTGTCCAGTCTCTTCTTAAAAACTTCCAGTGTTGGAGCATTCACCACTTCTGGAGGCAGGTTGTTCCACTGATTAATTGTTCTAACTGTCAGAAAATTTATCCTTTGTTGTTGGGGTAATAAACATCTGCAAGAAAACAGCCAAGCTCAGACAGCACCAAGGATCCCTCATTGGAAATCTCAGTTGAAAGAGCAGTGCACAACAGGGTGTGTAATATAATGGCATTATGTGCTCTCAATAGCTCAATGTGAACTTTGCCACTGTGTGCACAGGTAGTTCTCAACTTACAACCACAACTGAGCCCATAATTTCAGTTGCTAAGTGAGACTGTTGTTAAGATTGCTTTGCCCCCCCCCTTCTTGCAACAGTTATTTAGTGAATCATTAAAGTTGTTAAGTGAATCTGGCTTCCCTTTTGACTTTGCTTATCAAAAGTTCGCAAAAGGTGATCACATGACCTTGGGACATCAAAACCGTCTTGCCAAGCATCTGAATTTTGATCATGTGACCATAGGGATACTGCAATGGTTGTAAATGTGAAAAATGGTTATAAGTCACTTTTTTCAGTGCTGTTGTAACTTTGAACAGTTGTACGGTAAGTAAAGGACTACCTGAATTTCAAAAAATAGGTGCTATATTCACTGGCTTTAGTGAGATTTTCTAGTACCCCACAATGCAATTTAGAGATAATTATTCTCTAAAATATCACCAAGCAGCACAAGGCTTTTCTCGCATTGTTGCTGAAATGAAAAATCTGTCCTGGAACACAAACACACAGAGAAAAGGACTAATTAATTTAAATAAGAAAGTTAATCAGTATGCACAGCACTATCCTTTAACTGAAAAAAAAAAGGAATTTGAAAATGTTGAATGTTGGTTGAATCTTACCCTACCTTTATTTCTTTTTCTGATTAAATCCAATATTTCAAAAATAAACCATCCTAAAGTTATCTTACTGTATAAGCTACTGTTTTCAATTCACATATTCTGATGTTACTATTAACTTCCATGATTCTGAGGAAGGTGAAACATTGATAAAGATATGTAAAGAATTCCTGAATTCATTTATAGGCTTCCTTTTCACAAGTGGTTCAAAGTTAATGTTCATTATACGCAGGAATAGAAAAGTGCTGAACTTGAAAATACCATCTCTTTTTTTCAGTTAGCATTTCAGAGAAAACTGTGAACCAACTTACTGTTTACCTTCAGCTATCAAAGTTCATCATGTGCCTCTAGAATTTCCTAAATTCACAGAATAGGTCTCCTCTTAAGTGAGCACAAAAAATAGAGGAAAAGATAGGTCCAGATGCAGTGCATGTCAAAATGGAGTACGGCTTTTGACATGTGTTGTAATCTACCTAGAGTAGCCCTTTGGAGAGACAAGCGGTAAATAAATTAAATAATAAACAAACAAACAAACAAACAACTTTGTGGATGCCATCTTTTTTTTTTTGACCTCTTGCATACATCCTAAGGAAATGTGACCTTGCATTAACTAAACCTATCTAGAATAACAGAATTGGAAGGGACCTTGGAGGTCTTCTAGTCCAACTCCCTGCTCAGGCAGGAAAACCTATACTGTTTCAGACAAATGGTTGTCCAATCTCTTCTTAAAAAACACCAGGGTTGGCACATCCAACTTCTGAAGGCAACTCGTTCCACTGATTAATTGTTCTAACTATCAGGAAATTCTTCTTTAGTTCTAGGTTCAATCTTTCTTTGATTAGGTTGACTCCCTCTTCTTTATGGCAGCCCCTTCGATATTGGAACACTGCTATCATGTCACCCACTCGTCCTTTTTTTCATTAAACTAGGCATATTCAATTCCTTCTTCATATGTTTTAGCCTCCAGTCCCCTAATCATCTTTGTTGCTCTTCTCTATTCAGAGATTTGAAAACTTGCAGAAGGACACAGGTAAATAGTATGTTGTGCCAATGCACGCATGTCGTATTTTCTCCTTTCTGTTTTCAGGAGACTTTATTAGAACTGACACACATTATCATAAGCCACTGCCAGGGGCAAAGGAGTACAATCAAAGCAATGTCACAGTGCAAGTCTTGCCTCTTTGGTAAGTGTGTTGTCATACTGCATGCATATCTATAAGGGGAAAAGTTGGTGTGGCAATGTTATGCTGTTCATTTCTTCATTCTGATGAAAGTGTTCAATTTTGTATTTTCACTCTACTTACCATGAGTGGAAAGGCTTTTTCAATTAAAATATGCTTTGAAATTATTCTAATTGAGAGCTCTGTTAGCTGTTTTAACTAAGTATAACTAATATTACCTGTATTAGCTGAAGTTTAATTAGAATTTCAGGGATTATATTTTCTAAACAGTAGGACACTGGAAAAAATTATCCAAGTCCAAATATTTATATTTTTTTCATGCTGCCATTTATTAAATACCCATAATTGTTATTAATTAAAACAGGGCCTTGAATAAAACAACAGCTTTTTGTGGCAACTATAAAAGCCATTTGGGGAAAATGTCTTGGTGTATATTAATCACAATCTTATTGTGCATTTTCTATTATTCTTATAATTTCAAAAGAATTTTTCCTCCAGCAAAATAATATATAAATGTGTTTTTTAAAAGCTATTTGATTAATTAAGATGTAACCATCAAGTTATTTCTGCTCTGTTTTTAAAAATGCATGAACAAATATTAGAAATGGGCAGCAGTGTCTGACTTTAAATGAATACATTCAGTATTAACTGATTGGAGGCTGCCTTGGAATAACAAATTTGTTGTTGTTAGTTGCGAAGTCGTGTCCGACCCATTGCGACCCCATGGACAACGTTCCTCCAGGCCTTCCTGTCCTCTACCATCTTCTGGAGTCCATTTAAGCTCACGCCTACTGCTTCAGTGACTCCATCCAGCCACCTCATTCTCTGTCATCCCCTTCTTTTATTGCCCTCAATCTTTTCCAGCATTAGGCTTTTCTCCATAATAAACAGGTATATTGAACAGTTGTTGAAGTTACTGCTGACATAAGGCATTCTCCCACAAGTTGTTTGTCCCATCAGCAGATTCTGCCAGGATGTAAGTGTATAAAAACAGGCAAGATAAGGGACCCAACAGTGGGATGCAAACTCCATTCCTTTTGTATGTGTGTTGACACTGCATGTCTTAACCTCCAAGATGTTACCCTTCTCTGCCATGGGATATATTAGAAAAATTAGAGGAAATTCTCACTTCATTCCTCATTCCTCGTCCTGATCTAAAACCTGCCCACTGAATGTAAAATTGACAAAGCCTTCTTGGCACATTTCAAAGCAAACTAGACTGAATTTAGTCCTGGGAGAGAGAACATTGTTTTGAGTAGTTTAGGACTCATGGCTAGTGTCAACTCCAATGACTCTCCCTACTTATGAGAGGTCAAACCCAGCTAATTCAAGCATTCCTTCTAAACTACAGATGTACTTCAAATATAATGCAACATCAGGCATGCATGCAAAAAGCAAAGTAGGCTTATTTGGGCAAGGAGTACACACGATGAAAGATATGCACACACATTTATCTACACCTACATCCATCTGTCCCAGAGAATCTTCTTCCAGTATAAATGATACAATCATATCATTTTTCTGTGAGTATTCTGAAATGAGGAATCACTATCATCTGCTCTCTTCCAAAAGATGGGGAAAGATGGTGATGTTCCTTGAAGTTTTAACTGAAAAGATCCTTAGGTTTCTTGAACTTGTGTGCAGAGATTCAAGCAGGAATGTAACAGGAACTTCAATCCCCATTCCATTTTTACCTTCTCAATAGCACTGACTGATCCTTCCTGCACAGGATCATTTCTGAAGCTCCTTTCCTCCTCCTCCCCCTTTCAAAGGATCTCTGCCTTTCTTGAAATATTTAATATCCTCTTGTTCATGCTGCATCTGAAATCTGTGTCTCGGGCTTTTGATGAATCTTAACTGTCTTTTGCTGACAATTGTCATGGATTTAATTTGTTGGACATTGCCTTGAAAGTCAGTTATGATGAAAAGGTAGGGGCTAGATATTTTAACATCAGTCAGTCATTCCTGTATAATTCAATTGAATGCACTTCCAACTAGGTGGGTTTAGAATTGCTTTGATGATATACAAATACAATGCAAATTTTAGCTGTCAAGTTAAAATAAGGAATCCTAATGTTATATATTTCCCATAAAGTGGCAATGGGGGAAGGTACTTCTGACACAATTTGAAATGGTTCACTTACTCAGTATGTAGCATTAACCTTTAGCATCTTCTCACTGTTCAAGAACAAGATATTGGAACAAGAGTGGATTCAAATTAAATATGAATCAGACCTTTGATCTACGTTGTGTAAAGTGACATCAACAGAAGAATAGTTATCAAATTAAGGGAATTATTGGTTCCATTTTATTATGTTTTAGTCAAATTCTTTTTTTTAGCATTGTGGCTAGTTCAAGGCACCGCATTTTACAAAAAAAAATAATCAGTGAAATTGGAACAATATAACAGAAGGGTAATAAGGGTGATCAGACAACTTGAAACTAAATGCAGTGAAGAGAGATGGAAAGAACTAAGATGAAAAGGCTGAAGGGAGATATAATAGCATTCTTCCGATAACCTGAAAAGAGTTCACACAGCAAATGGCCAATGGTTAGTCCCCATTTTTCCAGAACAGAGGGCATGAAATAATTGATTTAAGTTACCAAAAGGCCTACTCTGATTGACAGTTTGAGAAAAAGCTTTCTGACAGCAGAGCAGTTTGAAAATAAAATCAATTGTCCTGGGAAATAGTGGATTCTCCATCACTTGATGCATTTAAGGAGAGCCTTGGGAATATTTTAGTCTGGATTCCTGCACTGAATAAGAAGTTGGATGTAATGAGTTAAGTTGCCATTCTAGCTCTATGAGTTTATAATTTTCCCATTTAGTTCCTGGTTTCCAAAGATAAATAGATCTGAATGATGCAGAATGCAAAAGAAGCTGACATGCTAAAAGTAAGTTCCATAGGATGAACAGCAATCTTAATGCTAGCACAGTGTACAGTATCCTTATTTTTCTCTATTTTTTAAATCCAACATTCAAAGATTTTCTATACCATTTCCTAATCTTTCTAGCATTCAAACCTAAGCATGCTGCAATATCTTTGGACATATGTTGGAATTTTGGCCAGAAAGAGCCAGATGTGATGAGATCATGGGGAATCTAGAAAGTTATTAATAGCATATAAAGACATACTGAATTATACATTAGAATATAGATGACAACTGAGCTACAGTTAATCTTGCAGTATCAAATAGATTTATTGATTAATAAATCCAGTTGAACCCAATTAAGCTTGCATAGAAGTCTTTCAACTTAGAGCCAATGTTATTTTATTTGGACTCATCAAACCTTTGATCGTTATTTGATAAAGAAATTGAGTAGCCTTAGATCTCCTTCCATTTCCCAGATTTATTTCCTATTTCTATCAATGCATTTTATAAGTAGAATATTTCTAAAATACCATTTTAATGTGTTAATATGTGTTTTTTTAATCAAGAGATGCTATATTTGAGAAATTTGAAACGCCTAACAAAAAGGGAAATTTCAAAAGATTAAAAGTCATACATATCCTCAAAATGATTGTAAAGTGTGTGCATATATGTATATAGGAGAAACCCACAACAGTTTTCTATTGGAGAGAATGGATGTGAGATCTGTCAAAATAAATTGAAGGGAACAAAACTGGCAGGACCCTTTAACCTTTCTCCATTCAAAATTCTATGCAAAGTATTTAATTATGGAAAATGTATTTGAAAGCAACACAGATTTCTGAAAGTTGCATATATTGTTATTTATGAAAAATTGTAGATAAAGGTTAATTACTGTATGGACATGCTGCTTATGTCATGGAAATTTATGCTAAAAATGGAAATTAATTAATTATATATATATATAATGCATATATACAGTACATACATACATGCATTGAGGAGATTTTTTAAAAAAGATTTACATTTAAAATATTAGCTATGAAAGTATGTCAGGAAAAAAAAAGCTGGATAAAACCTGTGCAGTTTTTTTTTAAAGGAAAAAATATCTGCTTAAACCAGAGTATTGCTTTCCCGATGTAACACAGTAACACAGACAAGAGTTTACACTGATATTTCTCTTTCACGAGAGCTTCATGTCACTTATGAACTGCAGTGACATTATTTTATGGTGCGCCTAATCCCAGAAAAGATGTGATATTTCCTAGGATCATCTCAGCTGACTGGCAGTGACTGGACACAGAGGCCACAGCGACTAGGGGATGGCCATGGACACAGCAAATTACAAATTCCAGAAAATATATTTTGTTCCCAGAGTTATTTTATATATATGAATACGAGTGTGTCTGCATGGATGATGAAGGGATGGATGGATGAATAGACAGACAGACAGACAGACAGACAGACAGACAGACAGACAGACAGACAGACAGACAGACAGACAGACAGACAGACAGACAGACAGACAGATAGATACAAACTCATTGAATTTGATACCCAATGAATTTTGACGTGAAAATTTTGTCCTGGTACTCAACAAATTTTGTTCAGTACTCAATGCACAAGCTAGAACTTTTCGGTGTTGGCTGCCTTGTGACTCACTACATTATTCCTTATGGAAACAATTTGTTTGATACTCATCATTTTTGGTACTCATCATGTCTCCCGGAACTGATTAAGGATGAGTACCAGGTACCACTCTAGTTAGAAATAATCTAGCTAGCTAGTTTCCAGCTTAACCATGGAAGCAGAAGGAGCTGTTATGTTAGATTTCAGCTTATGCAGCAGGTGGGAAGAATCCCAGAATAAAGACTTCTAAAAGAAGAATAGAAAGTTTAGATACTTGTACACTGCTTCCACAAAACAGAAAGGAAGCAAGGAATTATTTTGCACCATTCATGGATAAAAAAGTCTAGATCCAAACCAAATGGTTTAAGTACTATATATAGTATTACACTATAATGTGTATATCTTAAAAGAAAGAAGAGGACAACGTTGCAATATTCGATTAATAGAGAAGCTGCAGGGAGAAAGAAAGTGACTGTTATTAATTTTGATAATAATAAAAAGGGAGATACTGAGTTTGGGCTGCAAATGCAACTTACAATCTTATTATTACATGCTACAATAACCCAATAAAAATTGGGTTAATTTAAGTTTAAATTGATTCTAATTTAACACATGATAGAAAAATAAATGATTGATGACTTGTCATTGGCCATGCTGACTGGGGATGATGGAAACTCAAACTCAACCCTGAGGTCAACGGGTTATGAAAAGTTGCCTTAATACAGCTTTTCTTGCATGAACAAGTAAGGAACAATTATTTTTAAAAAATAAAATGAGAATTTAAGTGTCTGGAATATTACTCTGTTCAGGCGACAAGAAATCCATGCTGTGTGCATTATGGAAAGAATCTTTTATTCAGGACATATTTGAATAGCATATGGTACTTTGTTTAAAAATATAAAATGTTCCACGAACAGTGGAATGCAATTCTAACGTTCTTGAAGCCAATTTCTCTTTCAAAGTCTGATACTGTGTCAATTTTCCTACTAGTGAAACATTACGCTCTTTAAATTCCACTGAGAGATATTATACAAAGAAATATAAATAAAACAGGACATACAAGGGGGATTCTTGCATGCAGCAAAGCATCTGTATTTCCTTTTCCAAACTAAGTAATTGATGTTATGTTTTTGCTGTCATGTTTAGTTTTTCCTCATGGATATTTTTTTTCATTCCTCCAAATATAGAATGTTCCTAACCATCCTGTTAGTACATCAGACTACAAATTCCAGAATTCAATGAATATCAAGCTTTTAGTCTCACTTTACCTCGCTTCAAAGTGAGATGGATGGCAAACAAATTTAATCAATCAGTCAATAAAATGTTTTATTTTTACAGGGAATCCTCGAGTTAATGACCACATTGGAACCCAAAATTTCTGTTGCTAAGAGAGACATTTGTTAAGTGAGCTTTGCTCCATTTTCCAACATTTGCCACAGTTTTAAGTGAATCACTGCGGTTGTTTAGTTCAGGAGTCCCCGGCCTGTGGGCCGTGGCCTACTTCCACTGGGCCACTGGGCCGCGTGAGTGGCTGGCCGGTGTGCACACTTGAGTATGTGCGCACAGCCACACCCATGCAAGCATTGCGGGCATTTGCCACCCCACTCACGTGAGTATTGCTGTAAGCGTTGCAGGCATTCATGGCCCCACTCACACAAGTGTCGCTGTGAGTGTCGGGATGTTCACAGCCCACTTGCACAAGTGTCACCCGCACTTGCAGCCCCACTCGCACGAGTAACAGGTGTGCATGCATTCATTCCCCCACAAAACCATCCCTTCTTTCCTCCCCCACCTTTCTGGGCCGCCAACCCCAAAAGGTTGGCAAACTCTGGTTTAGTTAGTAACATGGTTGTTCAGTGAATCTGGCTTCCCCGTTGACTTTGCTTGTCAGAAGGTTGTAAAAAGGGATCACATGGTCCCAAGACACTGCTACTGTCAAAAGTATGAGTCAGTTGCCAAGCATCTAAATTTTGATCAAGTGAATATAGGGATCCCACAATGCGGTAAGTGTGAAAAACAGTCATAAGTCACTTTTTTCAGTGTTGTTGTAATTTGGACAGTCACTAAATGAATTGTTGTAAGTCGAGATCTACCTGTATTTAGCTGTTTATTTGCATTCTAAGGCTAAGTAACAGAATTTAAAAATACAGCACATCATTAATTGATGTATACATAACAATACATACATGTACAAAAGGAAGAAACCATATAAATTAACAATTCCTTGAGGCCACCAAAGTTTCTACAAGCTAAGTCTATAAATAAAAATATTGCTGCTGCCTTTGAACCTCTTCATATTGATCATTTATAAGAATATCTTAATCTCTTCATCATGAATGGAGTTTATCAGATTCAGGAGCAGATGTATTAGCTCTGATCGCCAGTGAGAATACAGTGGGCACTTTAGAAAGATAAGTGAAACAGACTGAACCTCTATGTTTGAGCAAATAATGTTAAATAGGAAAATGATTCAGATCAAATTGAGGGGGCCATTATACTTTGCAAACTTTCAGGGTCAGGTGGACATTTTTGAATTTGGAGGCTAGGTTGGGAGGTAGCCTATTTTCAAATGATTGCTCTAGTAGAATCATAGAGTTGGAAAGGACCTTGCAGGTCTTATTAGTTTAATCCCTGCTCAGGTAGGAATCCACTTACCATCCCTGACAAATGACTGACCAATTGTTGTTTAAAATATCCAGTGATAGAACACTCAAAACTTCAGTTTCAGGCTGATCCTAATTCAGGGTTAGGAAGTTACACAGGTAGGAAATTCCTCCTTGCTTGAAGTCTGATTTCACTCTGTAAACCTCGCATCCAGTGTTCTGTGTCCTATCCTTGAGAGTTATGGAGAAAAATCCACAGTCTTTCCTGTTACAGCCCTTCAAATATTTGAAGACGGCTATCACATCTCTTCCAAACTGTAGTCGCTAAACGGGGAATACCTGCACAAACAGCCAGGGACCACAAGACTAACAGTTGAGGCTCATCTTCATCAGCCTCTCTTTGCCACCACAATACTTTCTACAACTAAGCTTAACTTAGTTTAATTTTTCCCCCCTGATTTAAATTGCTCCACTTTCAAATAAAGCATTAGACTGGCAGCTATACATGATTTTTATTTTTTTAAAATCCTTGGTTGTAAACAAAATCATGTTAGTAATAGATGTTTTGCTTTGTAGCATATCTGCTTCACTTTCTTTTTTTTAAATTGAGAGATTCTTTAAAATATTTTTTTAACAATCAGGTGAAGCTGGGAATTATTCTTGCCATATCTAACAGAATCTCCCTTTATCTTGATTCTGGAAATCAGTTCTTGTTCAAATGGAGGTTTTCAGTTCAAACAATTACAGTACATGATAAGTTACTAGTAATAGTGACTGGCATGTTTGGATCCATTATTCAATCAGTTACATGCTAACTTTGCTAAGAATATAAATAACATTTTTTTCAGAGCCAGATATGTGGTATAAAGATGGCATAGAAATATGACAACACTTTCTTCCAAATCTTATACTTCCTTAATACAGGGCCACACATAAATTTTGTAGGGCTAACTGAAGCCAGTAAACAGAATCAGTGAGAGCACAGCATATATGATGAAGTAGCTCAGAAAAACGGTTCAACTTATATTCATTTCTTTTTCAGTATAAGATTTTTTTAAATAAGAAAAAAGCTTCTCCAAGCATAATAAATTGTGTTTAACTAATAGGACCCCTGGGTAGTAATTTATCATAAAAGAAAATAATTTGTCATAAATTCTGCAAATGGACAACAAACCCCTAATTAGGAAAAACAAAACTTTCATATTGCAAAGTGCTTTCAGGCAAAGCAACAAATTCTTGAGGTGTTATTGCCTAAATAATACTCTCCATTCCCATTCTCTCCATTATACTGTACAAATAGTACAGTTCTGGGTTTCTGAAAAATATATATACCTAAATACACACATGTGATACTTGCACACATTTATTGAGTAGGAATTAATCTCAAGAATTGATTTAGCTGAAAATGGCAGCCCAGGTTTGATTAGATAAGAACTTGGTGATTGTATAGGATTGTGTGCATGTGTATTCTCTATACACTTTTCTTCAGATAGTAGGAGATGTTCTATAATGGAAAAAGATGTTCTATAATGCAAATATGTGACTTAAAAAATAAAGTGGGACACTATTAATGAAGGGAATAGGGTATTAACAACTGAATAATTAGCAAGAGATTTCTTAGTTGCAACATCTGACATTAAAAATGTGAAACTATAAAAAAATGGAGAATTATCTGTGACTTAAAAAAAAAAATTATGCAGCTTTTCTTCCTCATAAAACTAGATAGTATATTACCTTTCCCCCCTTCATTATTTTATCCTTTTAAATAACGGTGTAATTGAACTTGTTCAAGAATAATTTGTTTATTTTATCAGCCTGATATATTTGGTCTCTATTCTTACATCTCTTCATTCCAATTATACTGCCTTGGGACTGTATGCCATTTTAGGGCCGTAAACAATCTAAAAACTATTCTGAAAAAATGCTCCAGAAGATACCTTAGAATGTACAAAAGCATATCTCTGAAGCAGCCAATCTTTTTTCAGTTAGGCTGGGTAAAAAAAAAAAATCAAGCTACTGAGGGAAGTTAGCCCAGAGAAGGAAATATTAAAAAGGCAGGAAAATATATTTTTTACCAAAAGGATTTTTAAAAGCATTTTTTGAAAAGCAGAAACCAAACCTGCCCCCAAATTTCTTTGCCCCATGCAGTAGCTAGCCATATACAAATGCAGATGTAAAACCATCAGAAAGTTGAAGCCAGAGCAATCAAGAAGACAAAGAGAAAATCTGCATGCCCCACCCAAACATTAGGAGTCATTAGCCCCATCACCTGGGAAGCAGGATATGATAATACGATTAAACCACAGATATCAAGGCCTAGAAAAGCACTCAGAAATAGCCTCAAGGTTCATGCCACAGGAACAGGAAACTATTCCAAACAGGGCTAAGAGGGGGTATAAAAACCTTCTACCCATGTGCTCACTCTCTTTCTTCTCCTCTGCTCCTTCTTGCAAGGACCATCTTTCTGCTTCTTCAATAAACTGTAACCTTCTTCCCAAAGCAGTCACCATGTTGCTTATTTGTCCCCGGCTTGGATGAACCAGGATGAAGACTTTACTTTTATCAATTTGGCACCCCAGAATGGGACTCCAAGCTAACCTCTCCAATGGACTGAGACTGGTAAACCCCATCTTGCCGGCAGCAGACCCCCTTGTGTCTGTGGATGGGTTCCCCAGGCCTTGCCCATGTGGAGCCAGGGTAGTAAAGGGAGTTTTGAGAGTTTGAGCTCAAGGGCTGCTTTGAAAAGAAGGTGAAGGTGAGTACCTCTAAATTTTAATTTAAAGCACAGGGGAGTGAGAAAAATGTGTGTATGTCTGTGTGTGTGAGTGATAAGACCTTTTTTTCCCCCAATCACAGTTGGATGTTGCTCCTTCTGGTCTTTCCTAGCCGCAGAAAGGATCTGTTTAATTGGCAGAACCTGGAAAGCATGGGGGTTTGGTCAGAGCACAGAACCTTTTGTAGGGAAAAGGGAGAGGCTGTGTGAAAATGAAATGGAATGAGTGAATGAAAGAATTGGATTTGGGCAACTAGCTGGTAAGGCCCTGTAAGCAAAGCAAAGCAAAGTTAGGAAATTAAGCCCTGGGCTAGGAAGCCCCGGGCTAGGAGCGGCCCCTTACCTCTGAGAGCAAGCAGAGGTCCGCACAGACATTTGAGGTCCGCAAAACAGTGGCAGTGAAGCCGGCCGGTAAGAGAGTAACCTGTACCTTCTGAGGGGAAACCAGAAGTGTCTCTACAGACCCCTTTTTGGTCTGAAAATGTGGCGGATCCCTCCAGGAGCCCACGTACTCTGAGAGGGATCCAGAGTGCTCCGTGAGTCCCCTTTTTGGACCCACAAAACCATGGCGGAAGGAGGAAATCTCACAAGGAGGCTTCCGGTGTGTAGTGCCTGATAGTGTTAGAGGAAAACTCCCGTTATAGAAGTAAGAAGCATGGGAGGTTCAAATTCAAGGGCTGAGATAGGTTCCCCAGTTGAGAGTTTGCTTGAGGCCTGGTATGGGAATTAGCTACCTGTTCAGCAGGTATGAAAAAAGAGATAGGTAAAGAAACTATATGTTAAAAAAAAATAAATAGACTTTGCTTAGGGCTTTGCTGGGAAGCCAATTTGGCTAAATAAAGGTACTTAAGAGGGAAAATAAGAAATAGTGATTCTCTCTCTCTCTCCCTCTCTCTCTCTTCTCTATGTAACCACGTGGTATGTTTAAAATGTGTGCCTTCCCTAACTTGAGTTATCTGAAATTTATGGTGGGAATGACTAGGATGTGTAAAACTAAGACTTGTTTCCTTTTCTGTTCTCTTGTCTTTGTGTATATATGTTTGTCAAAGTCTGTGTGTGACAGGTAAATGTGACTATTAACTGTTTCAAATTCAAAGAGAAAAGAATTTTAAATTCTGGTAGAAGTTTTGCTTAAAATAAGCCACAAAAAGGAAATACCTCACTCTGTTTGTCTGGCCAACAAACAGAGTGAAGAAAAATGTGTTTGTTTGTTTGTTTGTTTTCCTCTTTCTCTCTGTGTACTCTTAAAAACAGCCCAAAGTTAGAAGGAGGGAATGTTTTAAGTTCATCTGCTAGAAAGATTTCACTCTTGCATTTAATAATATATAATAAAGTTGGAAGGGACCTTGGAGGTCATCTAGTCCAATCCCCTGCTCAGGCAGGAAACCCTATACGAACTTTATCGAATGCCTTACTGAAATCCAAGAAAATTATATCCACAGCATTCCTCTAGTCCACTACTTTTGTAATTGGGTCAAAGAATGCAGTAAGATTTGTCTAGCATGATCTGTTTTTAACAAACCCATGTTGGCTTTTAGTAATGACTTTGTTTGCCTCTAGGTGTTCGCTGATTCTTGTTTGATTATCTTTTCCAGAATCTTCCCAGGTATTGAGGTCAGGATAATGGGTTAGTAGTTTTCTGGATCTGTTCTTTTTCCTTTTTTTTTTGAAGAGGGGAACTATATCAGCTCTTTTCCAGTCCTCTGGTAGTTCCCTAGTGCTCCAGGATCTTTGAAAAATATAGTTCAGTGGCTCTGAGATCACATCTGCCAGTTCCTTGAGAACCTTGGGTTGTAATCCATCTGGTCCTGGTGAGTTGAACTCTTCTAGGCTGGTTAAGTGCTCACTTACCATTTTTCTTGCCTATCTTAACTTGTGTTTCTAATCTTTTTTTATGGTACTGTTTTTGATAAGTTGGACTGTTTGCTTTTTTATTATTTTTGACTTTGGTCACAAGCCTTAGTTCATTTTGAGCCTTAGCTTTCTTCACCTCATCTTTGCAGGCTCAGACTATTTGCTAATATTCTGCTTTAGTTATGTGCCCCTCTTTCCACTTTTTATACTTGTCCCTCTTATCTTTCAACTTATTAGAGATTTCTTTTTTTTTTCAATATAAAATTTTATTGTTTTTATCATAAAAAAAAAAGAAATACATCACAGATATTACACAATGTTATAACCCATCCCCCCACCCCCCGGACTTCCCAAACCAACCTAGGCTAATATTCAAATACAAGTAAACAAATATTAATATCTCTAACTCCAAAGTCTAAACTTAAACAATCCATCTCC